>NC_090321.1:106738936-107042732 GCF_040869045.1 Eurosta solidaginis | reverse complement strand
CGAAATGGCGTCCACCTATGGGACTAAGGATTACTCCCTTTTAAAATACTTATTAACACCTTTCTTTTGATACTCATATTGTACAAAGAAATTCTAGGGTCACCCCTGGTCCACCTTTATGGCGATATCTCGAAACGGCGTCCACCTATGGAACTAAGGATTACTCCCTTTTAAAATATTCATTAACACCTTTCATTTGAAACCCATATCGTACAAACGCATTCTAGAGTCACCCCTGGTCCACCTTCATGGCGATATCTCGAAAAGGCGACCACCTAAACAACAACCACCACTCCCTTTTAAAACCCTCATTAATACCTTTAATTTGATACCCATATCGTAAAAACACATTCTAGAGTCAACCCTGATCCACCTTTATGGCTATATCCCTAAATGGCGTCCACCTATAGAACTATGGCCCACTCCCTCATAAAATACTCTTTAATGCCTTTCATTTGATACAAATGTCATACAAACACATTCCAGGGTTTCCCTCGGTTCATTTTCCTACATGGTTATTTTCCCTTATGTTGTCACCTTAGCTCTCAACTGAGTATGTAATGTTCGGTTACACCCGAACTTAACCTTCCTTACTTGTTTAAACATTTTTCAACTCTCTGGTTGCGGCACCTATGATAATTTGGGAGATATAATTTTCAAGCGAGTGATAACCACTATTTTTGCACTATTTGTCGTGTTAAGCCGTTTTGACCAACCAAGTTTCATATGCATTTACATGTAAAAATATCGGTGACCGTTCGAAGCGAGTACAACTTAATAAATATTTCCTATATTGGAACTATTTCTCCATCAAAGAAGAAATTTTTCCAAAAATGTATTATAACTATTTATAATATACACATCCATGAACCAATAAACAGATCTCGCATTAAAAAATGAGAGAGCAAAAAAGTCATAGTTAGCTGTGAAATAAATTTTCTCGGCATGACGTCACGCTTTTGACAACATGTTTCGTTGCTGATGCAGTGTTCAGATTTTATTCCAATCGGAGTATTTTGCTCCGCTCTTACCTCCTACTACATTTTTTATCTCAAAGGTTTATTTGGGTGGAGTTGAAACCTAAATAGTATTACTATCTAATATCTTTTGGTTGAAGTTTTCATTTTATACGTACGTTTGGATAAAATGACGTGAGTTCATTGCTCGTATCTTAAGACATGTTTGTTCACATTTTACTCACAGTTTTTGTACTTTTTTCGCGCGGAATGAGAATATGAGAAGTAAAATGTAAGCACGAAATGTGTCCGGGAGCGATCTGTAATTCCTGCCAAAATTCAACATACAGCACTTCTGGAAGTTTTGTATACAAATTAAGTACGTCGAGTCAGTGAGGTCAGCTAACCCTGTTTTGCGATAAGAGTCGCCAATTGAGAGCACCAAGCGAGGTTACATCATCCACCAACTGTCTCTCCCAAATCAGTGAAGGTCTTCTATTTCCAATTGTTTTTTGTTTTTTTTTTTTTTATCGGCCTATTGATAAATGATTCAAGGTTCGATTCGAGCGCCAGAACAATGTATAGCTAAATGGTTAGCGCAGCGTGCCTAAAGCGTACTGATGATGAAGGCTTAGCACCCTTCGAAATGGATCTATCTGCGCAGCTATGGCAGGTTGTCTGAAAAATTTTCTACTTACTATTCCAAAAACAAAATGCAATTTTTAAATTTAGGAAAATAAAAAAAAAATAACAATTATTATCATTAGAAGAAAATTATTGTTCTGGCCTTGAGCTCGAACCGAACCTTGAATCGGTCTTCTATTTCCTATTTTACAAACTGCCGGAGCGTATTTGTTCATCCGCATAACATGACCTAGCTAGCGAAGCTTTCTGTTTTTATTCGCGCACTATAGTCATATCTGCGAAAAGCTCATATAGGCCATCATTACACCTCCTTTGATACTCGCCGCCGACTTCATGCATAGGACTATAAATCTTTTCTCTCTCTTATTCATAAGCTCAGTCAACTCGGTTTTCCACCCCGTCTTATATGTTGGATTTCTTCGTATCTTGGTTATCGTACGCAAAAAGTAATCTTTAAAAATACACTTTCTGGGGTCATCAATGTTTCTTCTGGTGTTCCTCAGGGCAGCCATCTTGGTCCGATTCTGTTCTTGTTGTTCATAACCGATATATCTGGTACAATTAAATACTCAAAAATCTTGATGTACGCAGACGATGTAAAACTTTTCAAATCATGTGCCTCGGTTGAGGAACATTCCTTGCTTCAAATGGATTTAAATCACTTGGTTACCTGGTGCAATGTAAATTATATGCCGCTCAATCTCAAAAAATGTAAATTAATGTGTTTTTCTCGGAGAGTTTCGCCACCAGCTTCATATACAATTAACAACTATAGTCTAGAAACTGTAAATAATTTTATTGACTTGGGAGTCATGATGGATTCCAAACTTAGTTTCAATCTTCATATTAATGCTACAGTGAATAAAGGCAAAGGTGTTTTTGCATTTGTTAAACAGTGGTCAAAAGAATTTAACGACCCTTACATAACTAAAGCACTTTTTACAACATTAGTTAGGCCAATATTAGAATACGGCTCGATAATTTGGAATCCGCGTTATCAAGTCCATGCAGACAGTCTCGAATCAATACAAAAACAATTTTTACTATTTGCCTTAAGAAATTTCCAATGGGACTCTTTAACTAATCTTCCACCTTATACTAATCGATTAAAGCTTATCAATCTTCCAACTCTTGCTAGTCGAAGGGAAATGCTTAATATTTATGACAAAACTTTTAAATGGATCAATTTCGAACCCATTCCTTCTGAGTGAAGTGAACTTTTGCGTTCCCTCTCGGACATCGAAACACTTCAAACCTCTTCTGCTGAAACAATGTAGAACGAATTTCGAACAAAATGAACCTTTTCGGCGTTTATGCCAAGATTATAACTCTCACTCAAACACATTTGATAGCTCGGACTCCCTTTTTTCTATAAAAAAGATTGTTCTCACCTCTCTAAATTAATGTATAATACGTTTGCTTCTGTTCTCTTTAAGTATTACGCTTGGCTGATGAAATTTCTTCTGTAGCTGAGCAGTCTCAGATCGTGACGCTTGACAAACCGCTGCCCAGCAAAGACTCGGCAAAATAAACAAAAAAAAAAAAGTTATTATATATATATATAAATCGATCGCGTGAACAGGATTAGCCTGGTTTCATTGGGCCACTTGAGGGCAGCGCGCTGCCACAACGTCCATTAAAAAAAAAAAACAAAAAAAAATACTCCAAGGGCCATCTCATCTTCTCTCGACGCCCTCCTGATTGCGAGCCATACATCGGGACAGGTATGATGAGTGACTTGTAGAGCGAGAGTTTTGTTCGTCGAGGGAGGATCTACTTTTCAATTGCCCAAAGAAGCACTTGTTGGCAAGAGTTATTCTCCGTTTGATTTCTTGGCCGACATAGTTTTTGCTTCTAATGCTGCTTCCCATATAGACGAAATCCTTCACAGTCTAGCATTTATATCCGTCAGCAGTGACGTGGCTACAAATGTCACGATGGCAGCAAGTACTTCGTCTTGTCCACATTTACTGCAAGGTCTACTTTTATGCTTCTTTATCGTATACCAACTCTTCGCCTCCATGTCTGAACAGCCCGGCGTGATTTTTTAGCCGTGATATTGCCATTCTCACTTCCCCATAGTTGGATTCCGGAGAGCGTTTTTCTTCATCGGAGATGGGGGTATCGCGTTCATCTTCCCCCACACTCTATACGCCAGTTAACAAGATCATTAAAAGAGCATGGAATATGTATGGTAAACCGAAAATAATAAAAATATTTTTTTGCGATAAATATCCGGGGAGATAGAGTAATGAGAGCATTAATTGGTCATCGTACACGTTTTAGGCCGACTCCATGTGCATGTGATAAGGCAGATAACTTTTTTGCTGAGAAACATTTCATGGCAAAAACACAATCGAAGGGTTTGCCAAGCCATCAAATCAATTTGATGTTAGTTGTTAGCCCGCTTTCAAAAAGGAAGAAAAAAATACTCCGAAAATTTAATTTATACTCCGGCGTAGTCGTTTACTCGGGTAACAGTTTTCAATACTCCGAACACTGGTAGCGAAATATGAGAGAAATGTAATAAATCGAAAAATTTCAAAAGCTCTATGTCATCAACTTTTTTCTCAAATTCGATTACAAATACAACAATTTCGAAATGTGGGATCTTGGCTCATTTGTTTATGATACACATTATTTGCATGTTACAATTTCACTTTAATTTCCTGTTGGGATGCTCATGCTCTCGCTCTCACTAAAAGACTTACGCCCCGATTCTAGTGTGGTAACAACATTCTTCACCACGGTAACGAAATCATGTGGCAACTTTTACACCCTTTTGGTATTCTACCTGCGAAAGTAGCCGGATAATTTTTTACCCACAAAAGTAGGTGGTTACATCGAAATAACCACACAACAGCTATTGTTCAGAAAAGGGCAAAACTGAAAAATAAAGAATTGTAAGCGCAAATAAGTAAAGATAATAGTAAACAAGTGTTGCCTCTTGCTACACATATTTGTTTGCATTATGTACTTTCACAGAATAAATTACAATATACCTATGTAGAAACCTAACATGCATAATATGCATATACACATCATCCCGTTTATTCGTTAACCTCGTATCTACAAGTGAGACATTTTCGGTAAAGCGAACACGGTTGCCACACCATGTTTTCATTTGGGACCAAAATTCATCGAAAAAAGGACCAAATTTTTGTTTTATTTTATTAGTATAAAATACAAAATTGTAGGATGTTTCCATATAAAATTTTACTAAACATAGTGAAGACTTTCTTTTAATTCAAGCTGAACAAACAAATATATGTGCATGCAACCAAAAATGGTTCTATATTTTGACATAGGATAATTCTATATCTTTCACCAATCAAACGTTGTGAACCTAGTTTTGGTCACAAAGCTATTCGTTCTAGCATTATGTTGTTGATTGCAATGAGACAAAATGTATAGTGCAGTTAGGTTTTAGTAAGAAACGGTTCAAAATTTGCGTTCTGGTGTGGCCGAACTATATATGTGGAAAACTCAGTAAATCATAAATGAAAATAGGCAATTTTGTTAGTGCTATTTTTATAGATGCTTACTTTTTTCCTTAACGTTTAAACTTCATATCAGAGCCTAGATTCAGTAAGTGTGAGTTTTGATCCCAGGCTTCAGGGGTTCTGCTAGCACCTACGGGAATAATTTTATACAAAACATTTCTTCCGAAATCAAATCTCTTTTGCATTTGCTTCCTTCTTCTTCGATTTCTTGTGCGAATATACTTAGTTTTCAATTACCTTGCGTGGCTTAACACCACAATAGTTCTGGAATTCCTTGAACCCATTGAGCTGGGTGAGAAAGATTTTAATATCAAATTTCCAAACGAGAAGTAATGCATCGAATTTCTTTGTATAAGTTTTGAAAAAGTTAGGCTCACGACAGAGTGCTCACTATAAGCTATGCTAGGCGAGAAGAAATATTTATTTTCATATATTTTACATAGTGCTGTATAACCGATCGAAATATGTAGCCGTTATTAATATTATTATAAAAGAAGAGTTTTTTTTTTTGATTAGTCTGTTATTTCATCAACAATTAACGACAATGTGTTTGCCAACACTTTTCTTTTTAATGCCTGGATTAATTAAATCCTAGGTGAAATGTTATTATTTTGGTACGTTTTACTGACTGAGCAATTTTTTATGGTGAAAGTTCCATTGAAAAAATTATATGGGGGCTAACGAAAGTGTGGCGAATTTTTGGGCAATATTGTGAATTTTTACCTGAGTGAAAAATAAAGAAAAGTACCAATAGTGGCTACTGCCTAAAAAGGACCAAAATTGAAGAAAAGGAAACAGCGGGCCAAATGGGGTTGGAAGGGACCATTTTTGGTCCAAATGGACCAAAGTGGCAACCGTGAAAGCGAAGAAAACTACCATTCAAATTTCTCCACAGACACTGGTGTGTTTCTTGATGATGACAGCGTTACCACTTAGGCCAGAATCGCGAATAAAAGAACTGGTAACGATATTCGGTTACATAATGTTCTGGGAACTATTTTACCGGTAACGCTCAGAATCGAGGCGTTAAGGAGGCGGCTTCGCTCGCACTAAAGGCCACAAATTTATATTGTCGCTTTTGTGATTCACAACTCGAACTGAATTTTCAGTTGTAATTCTAAAAGTTCCTTTATGATTCAAATCATAAACAAAGCAAGTTTTTAAATTAGAAAAATGGTCGCCGTAAATTATACACACGTGCAACACATGCTCCAACATGTTTTGCAGTGTGGATTTAACGATATACATATGTATGTGAGCTGAAGAAATTTGAAAATTCCTCCATAATTTGAAATTTATAAATGAAAGCAGTTATATGAATTAATCGGGGATTGCCCGTATTGCTTTAAATGTGTGAAAGCATTTATTTCAAGCAATTTTTAATTTTTTATAATTTATTTAATAATTTGGGAAAAATTTAAACAACGTGACATCAGTACGGACAAGGCGACAGCTGTTTCGTTTATTCTTTGTAAATCTCTTTAAAGCCTTTTCTCCCCAAATTATTGAAAAAAAGCAGTTATGTTTATAATAAAACTGGTAAAATTAGTCGTTGTTTATGCGATTGGTACCGTTTTTTATTTGTTAACTGATACATTTCTTTCTATGCTCACGGCAACACTGCCAACAAGTCTGAAAAGTGTTTCGTTTTTCCACGATTGTATGCGAAACGTGCATTAGTACTTTTTTCTACTACTACTTCTTTTAATGCTGCTACTTTAAAAATACTTTTTTAAATACTTTTATGTATACATTGCGAAATGAATCGGCTTGCATATAATTAAATGCATGTGAAGGCGAAATGAATGTCAATAATGCGCTGCTTAACATAAAGTCGACTTCAGTCTATGGTTATTCCATTTTTCGTATTTCTTGCCAAAAAATTTATGTTTTTGTTTTCGTACTATTGCAACACAGTTTGGGAATTGGTTTTCGAGGCTGAGAGAGAATATTTTCATTTCAGTTTTTTAGTATTTCCGCAACCTTCTAGCGATGAATATCGTTTGGGACAGAGCGTACGATATTTCCAATTGCACTTAAATGTGCTCAGCGTGCCCGTATGAGCAAAAGGCTCATACGAGCCGTTTTGCCCATCGCTGCTTTACGTAGTCATATATGTAATACTTCTATACTACTGAACTGTCAACATTACAGTACAGATATACAACGAGAGAAGGAGAAAAAATATCAAGGCTGTCGTTTAATTTTTGTAAAAAAGTTTCTTAAATATATGTATATTTCAACAAGCCGCCTTGCTTCTATCAATATTGTACATTAGGCTATTTCTTTCTCCAAATGAAAAAGTAAGCTTTTGTTATACTCAGTTGAGCAGAGCTCACAGGGTATATTACGTTTGATTGGATAAGGAAACCGAAAAATTGCGATAATTCATTACAAAAGACAGATAAAGCGACGAAACTTGGTATATGAGTTGAACTTATGACGCAGAATAGAAAATTAGTAAAATTTTGGACAATGGGCGTGGCACCGCCCACTTTTAAAAGAAGGTAATTTAAAATTTTGCAAGCTGTAATTTGGCAGTCGTTGAAGATATCATGATGAAATTTGGCAGGAACGTTACTCGTATTGCTATATGTACGCTTAATAAAAATTACCAAAGCAGAGAAGGACCACGCCCACTTTTAAAAAAAACATTTTTTTTTAAGTAAATTTTTAACAAAAAATGTAATATCTTTACAGTATATAAGTAAATTATGTCAACATTCAAATCCAGTAATGATACAGTGCAACAAAATACAAAAATAAAAGAAAATTTCAAAATGGGCGTGGCTCCGCCCTTTTTCATTTAATTTGTCTAGGATACTTTTAACGCCATAAGTCGAACAAAAATTAACCAATCCTTTTGAAATTTGGTAGGGGCATAGATTTTATTACGCTAACTCTTTTCTGTTAAATGGGTGAAATCGGTTGATGCCACGCCCATTTTTTATACACAGTCGTCCGTCTGTCCTTCCGCGTGGCCGTTAACACGATAACTTGAGCAAAAATCGACATATCTTTAATGAACTTAGTTACGTGCTTACTTGAACTCACTTTATCTTGGTATGAAAAATGAACGAAATCCGACTATGACCACGCCCACTTTTTCGATATAGAAAATTACGAAAAATGAAAAAATTTCATAATTCTATACCAAATACGAAAAAGGGATGAAACATGGTAAGGTAATTGGATTGTTTTATTGAAGCGAAATATAACTTTAGAAAAAACTTTATAAAATGGTTGTGACACCTACCATATTAAGTAGAAGAAAATGAAAAAGTTCTGTAGGGCGAAATAAAAAACCCTTAAAATCTTGGCAGGTATTACATATATAAATAAATTAGCGGTATCCAACAGATAATGTTGTGGGTCACCCTGGTCCACATTTTGGTCGATATCTGGAAAACGCCTTCACATATACAGCTACCACCACTCCCTTTTAAAACTCTCATTAATACCTTTAATTTGATACCCATATCGTACAAACTCATTCTAGAGTCACCCCTGGTCCACCTTTATGGCGATATTTCGAAACGGCGTCCACCTATAGAATTAAGGCCCACTCCCTTTTAAAATACTCATTAACACCTTTCGTTTGATGCCCATATTGTACAAACAAATTCTAGGGTCACCCATGGTCCACCTTTAAGGCGATATCTCGAAACGGCGTCCACCTATGGGACTAAGGATTACTCCCTTTTAAAATAGTTATTAACACCTTTCTTTTGATACCCATATTGTACAAACAAATTCTAGGGTCACCCCTGGCCCACGTTTATGGCGATATCTCGAAACGGCGTCCACCTATGGAACTAAGGATTACTCCCTTTTAAAATACTCATTAACACCTTTCATTTGATACCCATATCGTACAAACGCATTCTAGAGTCACCCCTGGTCCACCTTTATGGCGATATCTCGAAACGGCGTCCACCTATGGAACTAAGGATTACTCCCTTTTAAAATACTCATTAACACCTTTCTTTTGATACCCATATCGTACAAACACATTGTAGAGTCACACCTGGTCCACCTTTATGGCGATATTTCGAAACGGCGTCCACCTATAGAATTAAGGTCCACTCCCTTTTAAAATACTCATTAACACCTTTCGTTTGATGCCCATATTGTACAAACAAATTCTAAGGTCACCCCTGTTCCACCTTTGTGGCGATATCTCGAAACGGCGTCCACCTATGGAACTAAGGATTACTCTCTTTTAAAATAATCATTAACACCTTTAATTTGATACCCATATCGTACAAACGCATTCTAGAGTCAACCCTGGTCCACCTTTGTGACGATATTTCGAAACTGCATCCACCTATAGAACTAAGGCCCACTCCCTTTTAAAATACTCATTAACACCATTCGTTTGATAACCATATTGTACAAACAAATTCTAGGGTCACCCCTGGTCCACCTTTGTGGCGATATCTCGAAACGGCTTCCACCTATGGAACTAAGGATTACTCTCTTTTAAAATAATCATTAACACATTTAATTTGATACCCATATCGTACAAACGCATTCTAGAGTCAATCCTGGTCCACATTTGTGACGATATTTCGAAACGGCATCCACCTATAGAACTAAGGCCCACTCCCTTTTAAAATACTCATTAACACCATTCGTTTGATGCCCATATTGTACAAACAAATTCTAGGGTCACCCCTGTTCCACCTTTGTGGCGATATCTCGAAACGGCGTCCACCTATGGAGCTAAGGATTACTCCCTTTTAAAATAGTCATTAACACCTTTAATTTGATACCCATATCGTACAAACGCATTCTAGAGTCAACCCTGATCCACCTTTATGGCTATATCCCTAAATGGCGTCCGCCTATAGAACTATGGCCCACTCCCTCATAAAATACTCTTTAATGCCTTTCATTTGATACACATGTCATACAAACACATTCCAGGGTTTCCCTCGGTTCATTTTCCTACATGGTTATTTTCCCTTATGTTGCCACCATAGCTCTCAACTGAGTATGTATGTTCGGTTACACCCGAACTTAACCTTCCTTACTTGTTTTCCATTAGTATTATACAATTTTTATTGTTTTAAGAACTCTTTCTTTTCAGTTTCTCTTAGAAAAACAATAATTGAATGTTCAATTATTATAAGCCGGTGTTAAGCACATGAATTCTTAATAACAAGTATAAATTGAACACAATATTAAAACCAACAAACGGAGAATAGCATTACCGATTTGTGCTGAGTGCGCAGATATACATATGTAAATGAGCCCTTAGTGACCAAAAAGCGACAAAAAAAAAAGCAAATAACGCCAACTGACAACTACGAATGTATGTATAAGTATATTTTTATACATGTATATTTGAATTTTTTTTCATTTCAAAAATATGAATTCTTCACCTTGTTTTTGTTACACTATTTATGTATCAATCTGTGCTATCGCTGACAAGGGCAAACACACACACAAATAAAGTTTGTACGTAAAATATACACAAACACAAGTAAGCAATATGGTTTACTCTGAGAGTGATGCTCATTTTTCCACTCTTTGCAATAACAATGTTGACAGCACGAAGAGGGAGAGAGTCGCGCGCATAGCGCATACATGGAAATCAAAATTCAACAGACTTTTATTCAATGCAATGCAATGCACTGCGTAGTATAATCAAGTACACGCAAATCTCATTGAACAGATATTGCTTGTGAGAGCAATGTTGATGTGCCCTGCTATGCTATGTAAGTATAATTGGCCCTTTACATAGGAGCACGCAACCGAAATATAATAAGCATATATCCGTTCACCAAATTAACAATTAGGTGTAGTATATGTTGTACCCGGTGCAAAAAGGAAACGTAGTCGCAACGCCCGAGACGTTCGTTTTCTCATTAAAAAAAAATGTATACTTATTATTAAGAATTCATGAACTTAACACCAGCTTATAATAATTGAGTATTCAATTATTATATTTTACTAAGAGAAACTGAAAAGGAAGGAAGAAACATTTACCAGTACCATTTCGAAAATCACCACAAATTCGTCGTCTGGCAATTTCGTAATATTATCAAAGGTTTCACCGAGATTCGAACCTCGAATCACACGGTGAAACTGCAGTTGGCTTAACCACTAAACCAGGGATGGGCCTATTTTCGGCTCCCAAATCAGTTTCAGTGCCAGAGAGTGCTAGGTGAGACGTTTGTGTATTTTGGGATGTTAGGGGAGTAAAAAAAATACATTGGAAATATCGTACACTTCGTATCAAATGATATTCATCGCAAGAAGGTTGCGGACTGAAGTCGACTTTATGTTAAGCAGCGCATTATTGACATTCATTTCGCCTTCACACGCATTTAATTATATGCAAGCCGATTCATTTCGCAATATATACATAAAAGTATTTAAAAAAGTATTTTTAAAGTAGCAGCATTAGAAGAAGTAGTAGTAGAAAAAAGTACTAATGCACGTTTCGTATACAATCGTGGAAAAACGAAACACTTTTCAGACTTGTTGGCAGTGTTGCCGTGAGCATAGAAAGAAATGTATCAGTTAACAAATAAAAAAAGGTACCAATCTCATAAACAACGACTAATTTTACCAGTTTTATTATAAACATAACTGCGTTTTTGGTCGAAGAGTAAAGATGTTGCAGGGACGAAAAATAGTGTAAAAAGCTTCACACAATTCTAGTAGCAAACACACACACAAATAAAGTGTGTACGTAAAATATACACAAACACAAGTAAGCAATATGGTTTACTCTGAGAGTGATGCTCATTTTTCCACTCTTTGCAATAACAATGTTGACAGCACGAAGAGTGAGAGAGTCGCACGCATAGCGCATACATGGAAATCAAAATTCAACAGACTTTTATTCAATGCAATGCAACACACTGCGTAGTATAATCAAGTACACGCAAATCTCATTGAGCAGATATCGCTTGTGAGAGCAATGTTGCTGTGCCCTGCTATGCTATGTAAGTATAATTGGCCCTTTACATAGGAGCACGTAACCGAAATATAATAAGCATATATCCGTTCACCAAATAAACAATTAAGTGTAGTATATGTTGTACCCGGAGCAAAAAGGAAACGTAGTCGCAACGCCCGAGACGTTCGTTTTCTCATTTAAAAAAAATGTATACTTATTATTAAGAATTCTTGAGCTTAACACCGGCTTATAATAATTGAGTATGCAATTATTATATTTTACTAAGGGAAACTGAAAAGAAAGGAAGAAACATTTACTGGCTTATTGCGATGGTACCATTTCGAAAATCACCACAAATTCGTCGTCTGGCAATTTCGTAATGTTATCAAAGGTTTCACAGAGATTCGAACCGCGAATCACACGGTGAAACTGCAGTTGGCTTAACCACTAAACCAGGGATGGACCTATTTTCGGCTTCCAAATCAGTTTCAGTGCCAGAGAGTGCTAGGTGAGACGTTTGTGTGTTTTGGGATGTTAGGGGAGTAAAAAAATACATTGGAAATATCGTACACTTCGTCTCAAATGATATTCATCGCAAGAAGGTTGCGGACTAAAGTTGACTTTATGTTAAACATTATTGACATTCATTTCGCCTTCACATGCATTTAATTATATGCAAGCCGATTCATTTCGCAATATATACTTAAAAGTATTTTTAAAGTAGTAGCATCGTATACAATCTTGGGAAAACGAAATACTTTTCAATCGCACACTTACCAATCGCATAAACAACGACTAATTTTACCAGTTTTATTATAAACATAACTGCCTTTTTCAATAATTTGGGAAAAATTTAAACAACGTGACATCAGGACGAACAAGGTTTCGATTATACCTTGTAAATCCCTTCAAAGCCCTCTCTCCCGGGAGTGGGAGTCGAACCCGCACTCCTACGATAGTTGAAATGGTTACAAACGCATTCAGGTACGTCATGCCTTAGTTGTTGTAAAGTTTTTCCCCTATTGCCTTCTTTCGCATATTTTATCTTCTACACATCACATACTTCGTATGTAGTTATGTGTTGAAGTTGTGCATGTTTGTAAGGCGGTTTCAGAGAAACTTGGTATTATTGCTGTTTTTGTTCTATTTATAGAACTACAACGAATTAACCAATTGTGGTCTGTTTATATGCTGCAATGCTGATCTTGCAATGCTGATCTTGCTGTGAGTTTAGTCTCTTGAATCGCAGCAATGCGGATGTTGTGCCGCTTCATGAAGTCGACTATCTCCGTGATCTTCCCAGTTAATCCATTACAGTTTAACTGCCGAATTCTGAAGTGCATAGGGGGAAACGTCGTCACTCTGGGAGTAAGTGACGGGTGACTATGCCTGGGTTGTAGAAGGCCAGTACGCGATTGCTGTTGAGGCCCTGGGACTATACGTCCTTGGGTAGGCATTGGGATACCCGGTGTTTTTGGGTATGCGGCCTGGCGCCATGGGGCGCGAGCAACAACGGGTACTTGTTATGGCTTGTTGAGCAGCGGGGCTGCTGGAAGGTAGCGAGGGGGGGGGGGGGGGCGCTAAGGCGCAGACTACGGGACGTCCTAGGACGTGAACAGCAAGGAGCCACAAAAGATTTATAGAAGTTGCAACCATTCCTTACACGAGACGCACTGACAAGAGTATGACCGTCTTAAAAAGATTCTTTTCCAGCAGATGCAGCAAAACCATTTCTCAGGACCGGGGTCAGGAGACGGACCCGGATTGGGTTCGATACCTTCCCGGAGCAAGAGAATATGGAGCAGTCCCGCTCCAAGGAGCTGCTGAGAGGATGACAATTTGTGGGAGGGACGCAACAAATTAAATGGGGTTACATTGAAATGGTAGTCCTTGGTCGGGAAAAATCCCGAGTCGATCCGGTACATAGAACCGACGGCTTTGGGATGCTCGTTTTCCTTGGAACGTTGCAGTGTCATAGTTTTGATAACCCGGTCTGCTCCCTTTATAGTTTTCTGTTGGGCTGCGGTAGCTGCTATGAATTTATGCTTGACAGTTTTACGGGGCCAGTTGCGTTTATTCCGCGATCTGTTATGCTTGAGGCAGATCGCATTTTGAGCGGTGGTTTTTGAGTTAATATCATTAAAACCCTTCTGGTCTTCGCTTGCGTGCTCCTTGGTGTTAATAGTGTATAGACTGTTCTTTTTCTTTGGTGGCATCCAATGGCTGGCAGTGAAGCGTGAGAACGTTTCCCCTTTTTCGCAGGAAATACATTCCCAAAATAACTCGTTCTGCGAGGTTCGGGATGACGGATATCATGATCCTGGTTGTTAGACCATTGTCGATAAGATTCTGAGCTATGGACACATGTTTGGTCTGCCATTTGGATGTTTCTCTTGCAAAGTCGTGGTTTGAGATAGTTCTTTTCGACATGTTCCCGTATTTTGTAATCCACATACGACAGGGTGGCACCAGTATCTACTAGCATTCGCACGGTCAATCCCTCAATGGTTATCTGGATATAAAAACGGTCATCTGCCAATGCCTCGGCTAGAGGCTCGAAGTGGTGAACTCTCAGCGACTATTTCTATTATTCGGCATGATGCTTATTACGTTGCTGGCGTTCGATTCGGTGCTGAAAAGGTGGGCCCTTGAGCATTGGCAATCCCTTGAGATAATGTTGTCCTGACCGCACATGGAACAGAACATTTTCCTGGGTCCTCTTTATTATAAGCGGCGATAGCCACGTTCTTTACAGCGCCAACAGCGGTCTTTATTAATGTACTCGTATTGCAGGTTGTACAGACTATGGACTACCACTTTTCTTCGCTTTGTTTCCTCGCTTTTCAGCAGGCCGTACTATTCGGTTTGTGCCAGCAGCTCCTTAATCGTCCTAAAGTCGCTAGGCCTGATAACAAGACGGTTGAATACCACAGGCCATCATATATTCGTGTCAGGTGGTTCTACTGGTACATGGATGGGTGTTGTCGGATAAGCGTTAGTAAGGCGATAATATGGTCTTTGGCCTTTGCTCGGCCATGCTGCTTACGTTGTCGGATATACTCCTCTATATGTCGTAGATGCCGCTTTGATAGACAAATTCTGCACTTCTGCTTGAAAATCTGCCCACTGGTTGGTTTGTTGCTTTCGGACGCGGTACCATTGAAGTGCCTTACCGTTTAGCAATTCGGGGAGAGTTGGGAGGAGTCTATCTATTGGGATGAAATAACATTCGGCGAGCTCCTCTATTCTCTCGAGAAAATTGTTCAGCGAATTCTCTCCTGAAAATATTACGTCCAACAAGTTCTCATAAGTTCGAGCGCGCATTTCTCGCACATATGTGCTCAGGGCGTTCCGTACATTAGCGACTGTGAACCCTTCTTCGTAAATCTCGTGCCGCTTGCAATCCTTTATCACTTTTTCTTTCATAAGCAAATGAGTCCAAGTTAGGGAGTCAGTATTCAACGCCGTACTATCTTAATATATAAAAAACACGTTTCACTATGTTTGAGGCCAATGGACTCCTAAACTACTGAAACGATTTTGAATTTGTTTTGCACCCGTGTGTAGTTTGATCTAACTTGAAAAAAGGATAGGTTATATCTCAGTTTATAGTCGCAATATTATTTTATTGCAAACTTTTTGTTAGTTTATACGTAATAATAAAATGTTACGTATACGCAACGGCACTCATATTTTCAGATGGTGCGGATATACTTCCGTGTAATTGGTTGGTGTTTAATTAAACAACGTGCTTTATCAATAAAAAATATTATAGCGAATGATATCAAGTATATCACATCACCAGGGCCGGCGAGACGTTGTACCATGCATTTCGTTTTAATATTATAGTGAAATGTGAAAAATAAAAATCTATATATACATATATATATATATATAAAGAAAGGCTAAAATGTGTGTTATTTAGTCGCCGGTGTTTGAAGAGATGCGTCGGTAGATTTTGTTCAAAC
The DNA here is from genome assembly GCF_040869045.1 of Eurosta solidaginis. Lineage (NCBI taxonomy): Eukaryota > Metazoa > Arthropoda > Insecta > Diptera > Tephritidae > Eurosta > Eurosta solidaginis. The sequence goes on along the minus strand of NC_090321.1, from coordinate 107,026,747 downwards.
TTTCACACAAGTTGCGTAATCCTCAGGCGGTGGTTACTACATAGGTTTGGTTGCGATCGACGTACATGGTCTCGAGATATAGGCCGAAACGTGGACCCGAGTACCCCTAGAATGTGTTTATAGAATATGGATAACAAATGAAAGCTGTTGATGAATGCTTTAGTAGAGGGTAATTCTCATACCGCTGGGTGACTAGGGTCTCGAGATATAGGCCAAAACGTGGGCCAGTGAATGCCTAGACAGTGTTTATACAATATGGATATCGAATGAAAGCTGCTGATGAGTGTTTTTGTACAGAGTAATATATTATCCAGAGACGGACTGGGACTGGGATTAGGACTAGAACTGGGACTGACACTCGGAGTGGGACTGGGACTGGGACTGGAATAAAATGGATATCAAATGAAAGTTGTTGATGAGTGCTTTAGTACAGAGTAATATATTATCCAGAGACGGACTGGAACTGGGATTAGGACTAGGACTGGGACTGAAACTGGGAGTGGGACTGGGACTGGGACTTGAATAAAATACATACCACCCTCTGGGGCAGGCAATAAGGGATGCAGAAGAATTAGAAGGAATTGAGAGAAGAGAAAGGAGAGAAGGAGATTGAGAAAGAGATAGAATGAGACGAAGATGGAGATAGATGAAGCGAAAAAGACGGAGGGAGGAGTGAATAAAAGGATTAGGAAAAAGTGAAGAGGGAGGAGGGCAGAGTCAGACGGATAAAGCTTATTAAAATGTATGCAGATAAGCCAAATTTAGAGCAGGACAACGTCTGCCGGGTCTTCTAGTTATATATATATATAACCGGTGTGTTAGATGTTCCAGATTGTGTTTTCGTCCGACACTCCATGGTATTGTTGGTGCTTATTGTTGTTATTTTCGCACAGTGGTTTTCGGAAGCGCGTTACTGCTCGGCTCGGGCTCCATTATATGGTGGGTTCTGTCGAAGGCTGAGGTAGCACTCAGTCATTCCAGGGTCAAATAGAGATCCCACAAACCCCCACTTGATAAAAACACAATATTTTTTTTGCTTATTGCGATTACACACGCACATATGTATATGGCTTGAGGGGTAAGGATGGTAGCAGCTCTCCGTACGAAGACAGTGGTTGGGGAGAGATGGCCTAATGAAGCAGTATGCGACGGACAGGGTAGGTGAGGATGGACGGTGTTGAAGATTTCCAATACTGGTGGACTATCAGCCAACATTCGTAGCAGCAGCGGGGTTCTCGCAGCAACAGCCGAACGCTGAGGTGTTAGTAACGGCGGGTGTGGCGACGACAACAGATGGGCAGTAAGGCGACCAACAACGATCGTAAGACGACGGAGTGCATACCAGTGGCATAGATGGAAGGAATCGTCGGTTATGAGAGTAAGGCTTGATTATCTTCGGGCAGTGGCGGCTTCTTCATGGGGTGGATGCGTAGTCATTACTTTATGATATCATGTCTGTAGCGATACGCTGGAGACCACCGCCTCCATGACTACACGGTGGCAGAGTTGGATGAGGAGTTTTACCAGCCGGAACTCCGTAGGCCGATCCGTTGGCTGAGGGAAGTGCACCTTAAAGGCACAATGGTAGCCCCTCTTGCTGACGAGTCAGTCTACGGCCGGGGCCAGAGATAATGGGAAGGGACCAAGCGGCCATAATGCGGCGAGCCCCCCATCGTCTAGCATGGGCGCGGACGTTATAACCTAAAAGGCGCCGCCCATTGCCCCGCAAGCGAAGAATGACCAGTGCCATGACGGCACCCCTTCCAATCTAGGTTTGGCTCGCTCGCTAAGCATTGCCCACACCGTGTTCATACACTAGAGTAAGGTGTCGGGGAGCAATAATAATAACTTAAAAAACCAAACACAGGAGAAATAAATGGCGTTCAATCCATTCGCAGGAAGCACCTCACCCTCCAGAAGTACGTGGTCCATCGGCTGGGGGCCTTAACAATACGACGCAAGTGGTAACGAAACCCAAAGGAGCGGAGGCCGAAAGCAAACAAGGAGCGTCGCCGGCTGCTACCCCGAAGCTATGCAAAAAGAGCTCCAACTACAAGGCTCAGACAGGCACCCCAAGTGACCTCATTAAGCAGGTGTCAGTTGCATTAAACCAGCAGTGGTACTTTCTGAACAATACAAAAATCGCCAGGGGCGGGGTTGGCACTCAGACTCGGCAGGGAAAGCCTCAATTTTGGCACCAGGGAAATTTCTCCCACAGGAAAATATTACGCCAACGGTAGCAGGATTCACGTGGGCAAAAATCAACGGTATATACATCTTCAGTCGCTATGCCCCTTCGAGTATGACCATCACCGGGTTCGAAGACATGATGTACGGGATCACCATGGAAGCACGAGGCAAACACCCGCTTTTAATGTGTGGAGACTTCAATGAATGGTCATAGGTATGTGTGGGGAAGTAGGTGACCCAACGGAAGAGGGAGAGTACTCCTCTAAAGCCTTACTTCTTTGAGGCTAGAACTCCTATGTGAACCAGGGAAATCGATACAGATACCAGACGATCCATTATAAATCTCACCTGCGCTAGTAGCGAAATAGCAAGACGACCAAAATGGTCCATAAGCAACGTCTACACACATAGCGACCATAAAGCTATTAGCGTAGAGCTGCTCGAAACTCCACAAACGGTAGCAGCAAAACATCTACAAAGTAGGAAATGGAAACAGCACCTTTTCGATCCACAAAGATTTGATATTATCTGGAAGGATGCCATAGTACTAGCTAATTCAATAGTTTTTCTTCTCTTAAAAATACGACTACTTTCTTATGTGCAGAATATATGCGTATAGGTACAGTCATGCATTCTACCATTTTCGGCCCTTACATTTTATAATAATAAACAAACCGGTTTGATAAGTTTTATAAATAAATACATACATGGATTTGACCTCAATAACTGTATTTTATTTGTATGCTTAGTAGGTACATATCGATGGTTGGTTGCACACAGATCCCAAGTGACGAATTTCAAATTTTGTTTACTATCAAAACTTAGTACTAAACGTTTGAACCACTTGAACCGAACCGGTTCGGCGGTTCAGAGGTAGCCGCGAACCGGTTCAAGTTTTGCCTGAGTGGTTCGAACCACTGAACCGAAAAGCTTCCATTTCCGAGGCGGTTTGCAGCCCTGCTTCAGAGCGGTGGGAGAGAGAATTACCAAAGTTAATGGAGGACTTATTCGAATAATACCTAACATTGGTGGTCCGAGCGAACTACCCGTCAGCTATTGTCCAAAGTAACCAGCTCGATAATACTATATGCAGCACCAGTGTGGTACGGATCTAAACGGAGCCATAAAAAAGATATATTAGCAGCATACCGACTTTCAGCTATAAGAATAGCAAGTGCTTATCGGACGGTGTCCGAGTCCGCGATCCTGGTCCTAACCTGAAAAATCCCAGTGGAATTACTGGCAAGCGAAATGACCGATCTGTATAACACTAATATTGAGCAACCCTCTGAAGGCGCCAAGAAAAGAGCAAGGACACAAACAATAGCTAAGTGGCAAGAACTGTGGAAGGCCTCGAGTAAAGGACGTTGGACCTTTGTTAGTTTGGGACTAGCTCAATGGAATGAGCGGAAGCACGGCGAACTGAACTACCATCTCACGCAGATACTGAGTGTACATGGCGGTTTCAAAGAATATTTATGGAAGCGTAGGATAGAGGAAGATTCTCTTTGCCCAAGATGTACCACGGAGTTAGAAAACGCAGATCACGTCATGTTACACTGCCCCCGTTTTCACAAGAAAAGACTCAATTTGCATAGATTTTTTGGGGTGGAACCTACGAGAAATTTAGTATTACAAATGTGCAACAGGAAGGAATGCTGGACTGCAGTGAGCAAAATGGCATTTATAGTCATAACACGCCTGATGGATGCTCAGACGGAGCGCCAGGAGAACCAGTCAGGATCGGACTGCCTTTAAGAAGGGAACAACCTCCTCCGACTAACCTGCGAGAAATAAAGTGCCAACAGAAAATTTCTTTCTTTTATACTGATTCTGATATTATGAGTTTAAGAAATGAGCCGTCAATTTGGCATTTCAGTGAATTGCCATTTACTCTTGTTCGCCATGCTATGTGAAAGTTGTTGTTGGCTGCCTGTTTATGTAATATATGTTATACAATTTCAGGCTCGGGTGAAAGAGATTTACAGTAGGGGTCGTACTATTGTAGCGCTACGTTGCAAAGAGCTTTCCTTGCATACTCATTCATATAACAAATTTGATCCAATTGTGGTTTCCTAGGGCAGCAGCGCGAATACCAGCACTGAGTATTCCTCGTGAATACTTCATTGAATACCTACGAGAGAGTTATATCCAAATACTCCCAAAAACTTGCATCGTGAAGTACTCACAACCAAAGCTAGAACTGCAGTAAATAATATGCATTTTGGAGTACTACTATGACAAAAATGCAAAACTTCATGCAACTATTTTTTGCATTGCTTCTCCAAGAGCAATCACTGTTTTCTATTTTGCCTTCCATCAAGTGATGGTGTTTCATTAATGGTGATTCATTAACCGAATCCTTATGCAAGAGTAAGTACATATATGTAACAGGTCTGGTCCATCACCTCTAAATTTATTAAAACTTAAATGTTTAGAATGACAATTATATGTAACTTGAATTTATTGTCAAATATAGTTGTCGCGGACGTACGTATTTTATCAAGCTCCGTGTTATTTTAAACTTTTCGTGCATAAAGTACCTTCATAGTTATTTGATTGTGTTATGTGAAAACATATTACTTTGCTGACACAAATAACTAGTGTCGTGAATTTATATGTGTTGATTGCTTATAAACTTTGTAATATAGAGTTTCATAATGCCTTGCTATTGTAAGCCAGAGGTTGAGCGCAGTGACCCCAAGATTCATTGCGCAAAGTGCAAAGAGATTTTTCATTTGAGCTATGTTGGGTTTGTTCAAGCCGATGTCGATTATTTGCACTCAGCGAATAAATCGTTTTATTGCAATGTGTGTATGGCGGAACGTCGTTCATCTCTTTGTTTGCCGACACCCCCTGTCGCTACAAGTGATCAAAGTCGTCAAATTTTGACTGAGAATCAGAAAATAATAAAAAATAAGAGTACAAGTGATACTGGATACTTTGTCTGCAGCGGTATGCAATAATCATGCTGTTGCATTGTTATCTGTGCTTTCTGCTTTATCCGCTATTCGCAATGATAACAAAGAGTTGGCTAACAAGTTTGACGCACTACATGCTGAAGTTCACTCTCTGCATAATTACCTGCAAGCTAAAGATGACGCTATAACATCATTAACATCTGAAGTAAATGGGCTGCATTCAGTGCACGGACTGTACCACTTTATTGGTAGATCTACCAACTTTTTAGCCCATTTTCATTTTCTACCACTTCTACCACCAAAGCCCAAAAATCTACCAACATTTCAACATATTTACATTGCAACCAAATACTACGATCATTAAGTAAACGTATTTAATTGCCGATCACACCAAAATAACATTAAGAGGTGACACTAACCAAACGAACCAATTTTGAAAAATTTGTGCACAAATTCAAACAATAAATAAATTGTTTTTGAACATTTATATTCCTCCATTGCCATACCTACCTGTCAAAGAATTGCTGACAGAGAGAACGGCTCTTGCGAATGGTTAGAGAATGGAACAAAGGTTTGTTTTTTTTTCTAGCGGTTAATAAATTGAAGTGCCATTAACTGACCATTCGTGTTTCAAACCAATTTTTCTTTTAGATGTGTCAACAGAAAATGAGACTACAAATCAATATTGATTTTTAAAATCTAGTTAAAAAAAAAAAAAATAAATGTAAGGCGCGATAACCTCCGAAGAGATCTAAGGCCGAGCTTCTCTTCCAATTTGCGTCGTGCTCCTCTTGATTTTTCCCTACAAATTGCCCGGACGGGACCTACATGTTTTATGCCGACTCCGAACGGCATCTGCAAGGCAGACGAGTTTTCACTGAGAGCTTTTCATGGCAGAAATACAATCGGAGCGCTTGCCAGACACTGCCGAGGGGCGACCCCGCTTAGAAAAATTTTCTTCTAATTGAAAAATCTTATTTCTAAAATTTTGATGTTGCTTTGCCCGGGAGTTGAACCCAGGGCATACGGTGTGATAGGCGGAGCACGCTACCATCACACCACGGTGGCCGCCATCAATCTAGTTAATAGAGAAAATATGAGCATCCAGTTTAGCAAAGATTGTAAAATTTGTAAGTAATGCAATGTACTGGTCGTCTACAAAAATGTTTGAAGAACACTATTGAGCAAATGATTTACATAACGTCGCCCGCTTGCCAGAAGCATGAGTGTGCCAAAATGAAAATGTTGGGAAATCGGGTTTCAAAGTTTATTGCGCTCTCAAGATTAGAATAATCAGTTTCTAGTGTAAAAATGTACATGTATATATTATACTCACACTATGCTCTTTTAACTGAGATGGTTGTTCTGCTACATAGCTGTCGCCTGATCAAAATACTCGCAATCAGATCGATTACGTTGTGATAGACGGACGGCATGCCTCCAGTGTTTTAGATGTGCTCACGATCCGAGGACCTAACATCGACTCGGACCATTAACTCGTTGCAGCCAAAATACGCATCCGCCTCAACGCGGCTAAAACCAAGGAACAAAAAATACAAGGAAAGCTAGACGTCGAAAAGATTCAATCACAACAGACTGCCAATGATTTCGCAACTAGACTCTCACACCTGCTCTCTGAGAGCACAACTCATCTTGAAGGAATACAGGAGCAATATCTCCAAAGCACTTCGTACTGCCGCCGAGAAAAAAATTGGTTACCGGCGGCCACGAAAAAACAACTGGTACGATGAAGAATGCCGCGTTGCAACCGAAAGAAAAGACGCTGCCTACAGGGCTACGTTAAAAACGAGCGCGACAAGAGGAGTGTGTGAACGCTATCGTGAGTTGAAAAGGGAAGCGAAACGCCTTTTCAGGAAGAAAAAAGCAGAAGCAGAAAGGCGTGAGTGCGAGGAGCTTGAGCTGCTAGCCACCAGGAATAACGCCCGAAAATTCTACCAAAAAATACGGCGACAGACGGGAGGTTTTAAGACCGGGGCAAACTACTGTAGGAATGAAAACGGCGACCTTGTAACTGATGTCCAGAGAGTGCTTAGATTATGGAGGGAATACTTCCCTGCTCTCCTAAATGGAGGCAGCAATTCACCGCGCAGAGATGTAGAACCCGATCCCGCAATCGATGATGATGGAATATATGTCCCCCCGCCCGATTATGACGAAGTTGGAATAGCAATAACCAGATTGAAAAACAACAAGGCCGTGGGCGCTGATGGATTGCCTGCGCAGCTATTCAAGTTCGGCGGCGAGGAGTTGGTAGGGTGCATGCAGCAGCTTCTTAGCAAAATATGGGCGGACGAAAGCATGCCCGACGGTTGGAATCTAAGTGTTCTGTGCCCAGTCCACAAGAAGGGGGATACTGTAAAATGCACCAACTATCGTGGAATCAGCCTTCTTAGTATCGCATATTAGGTCCTTTCAAGTGTATTGTGCGAAAGATTGAAGCCCACCGTGAACCGGCTGATTGGACCTTATCAGTGCGGCTTCAGACCTGGTAAATCTACCATCGACCAGATTTCCACAATGCGCCAAATCTTGGAAAAAACCCGTGAAAAGGGAATCGACACACATCACCTCTTCGTCGACTTTAAAGCCGCCTTCGACAGCACGAAAAGGAGCTGCCCATATGCCGCTATATCTGAATTTGGTTTCCCCGCAAAACTTATACGGCTGGCAAAATGACGTTGAGCAACACCATCAGCTCAGTCAGAATTGGGAAGGACCTCTCCGAGCCGTTCGAAACTAAACGAGGTTTCAGACAGGGTGACCCCCTATCGTGCGATTTTTTAATTTGATGCTGGAGAAAATTATACTAGCTGCAGAACTTAACCGCACTGGAACAACATACTATAAAAGCGTGCAATTACTGGCATATGCTGATGACATTGATATCATCGGCCTAAACACCCGCGCTGTTAGTTCTGCTTACTCCAAACTGAAAAAGAACCGGTAAAGATGGGTTTGATGGTGAATGAGGACAAAACGAAGTACCTGCTGTCATCGAGCAAAGAGTCAGCGCATATGCGCCTTAGCAACCACGCTACTGTTGGCAGCCATAATTTCGAAATAGTAAAAGACTTCGTTTATTTGGGAACCAGCATCAACACTAGCAACAACATCAGCACTGAAATCCAGCGAAGAATCAATCTTGCCAATAAATGCTACTTTGGACTATATAGGTAATTGAAAAGTAAAGTCGTCTCTCGGCGAACGAAAATCATACTCTACAAGTCACTTATCGTACCCGTCCTGCTATATGGGGCAGAACCATTGACCATGACAACAGCAGATGAAGCGGCTTTGGCAGTGTTCGAGAGAAAAGTTCTTCGAAAGATTTATGGACCTCTACGCGTTGGCGATGGCGAGTACCGAAGAAGATTTAATGATGAGCTGTACGAGCTATACGCAGACATCAACATAGTCCAGCGAATTAAAACGCAGCGGCTGCGCTGGCTAGGCCATGTTATGCGAATGAAAGATGATGCTCTGGCCAAGAAAGTGGTTCTATCTGAACCCGCCTATGGAAGCAGAGGTAGAGGGCGGCCCCCAACCACTCCGTTGGAAGGACCAGGTGGAAAACGATTTAAACTCCCTTGGTGTGACCAATTGGCGCCGGTTGGCGGAGCGACTGGAGCGCCTTGTTGGACGGCCATAACCGTTTAGACGGTTAAGCGCCAATTAAGTAAGTATGTTATTGTTCTACTCGCATCCCTTCTATTCTCCGAAACGTAGCATATTCATTTTTCTGACACAACAAAAATTTAAAAAGCTGATATACTTTTTGTTAACACATCTATACAAAAAAATTAAAAGTAGTCGGATCAGGTTAATCTGCTCATGCTTTCTATGCATTTTGATGCGCTGACTCCGAATAAGCTATAAGAATTGACCCGACTGGTCATGGTATGGCCTTAACCTCAAAAGACGTAAAAAAATCACTACAGATTGAGTTTTAAATAACGTTAGGGCTACGCCAAGACCTGCTAGGCCAATTCAGTTAGCGGATTGGGATTCGGAGCATCACAGTACTTGGGAAAACATCCGCGGCTTTGAATTATCGAAATTATATATATAAATGAAAACAGTTACACATTCAATTCAATTTCATATACAATAATGTGTTTTTATTTAAGATATTATTGCAAACATAGAACTAGTTCTTATTCTCATCAGAATCAGAATCTTCTGAAATGTTGGGTTCGGAAAATGCGTTGCTCTCAAGATTTTTATAAAAAGAATGATATTATTTTGGTATAACCAGCTTTTCACACAATTTTTCCAAGTATTTTAGTTTTGATTCGAGAAGTGGCAACGGCTTCGAATAAACCGGTTTGCCTTCAATTAAACAACTAGTTTTTTCGGATATTAAGCTATTAAAAATTCTTCATCGGTATAATTTTTTTAAGAATACCACGCACGTATACCCGAACATTCGAACATACGAAAATGTGCTTTTCTTATTTTTTTCAAAAATTGGTTAGCCATATCAACGAATGTGTCATACAATGTGCCACATCCATTTTTCTGGCTAAACTTTGTGCGGTTGAATTATACATTCGTGAAAATGGGATTACGAATTATTGGGGTTTCCATGTACGTAGGAAGCTCTAGATTTAACTAGAACCCAGAGAATCTAAAGAGTAATCCAAAGAGGTCTCTAACACAAAATCGGAAAAATTGCACATTCATGCTTCTGGCTAGAGGGCGACGATAAGTGAGCGAAGAGCGATTCAACAGGTGATCCAGGCTGTTTACTATTGTGAACGGTTTTTTTTTTTTTCAAGCATTCGCCACTTGTATGAATTCACAATATTTATAAAATAAATGTAGTAAATGAGCACGCATATATTTTCGTGCAATATTTTCATCAGTTTTTTGTGAATAATGAAGCTCAAAATACAGAAAAAAGCAAGTATTATATAGGCATAAGCTATGCATATATTGTACAAATTACATGTATTTTCTTGTTTTGTTTACATGTTTTTGTAAAGGCGTTATTTCCGTAAATTATGAATTGTTTTGTACAAATATAAACTGTAGATATGGCTTTCTTAGAAAAAATTTTGATCCAACGTCCTAGATCTACTTCTACCACTATTTTAATTTTTCGTCTACCAACATTCTCTTTTTAAAAGTCCGTGCGTTGGTTGCATTCTGTTGTTGGTGATTTGCATAAGCTCTTCACTGAGTATGCTCTTAGTGTAAACAAAGGTGAAGAGATCACCGAAAATACTATTTCGTCTCTTGGATCTCCTACAAACCTACATACGAATGATGTTCTAAGTCAGGGCTATTCATTTCACAGCACAATTGTGCCCTCTCAATTCACACGCATATGATTCGCTCTGGCGTCGTTAATTGAGTTAGTCGTCGCTTGGCACTTGGCGTAGCAAAATCGGTGATGGGTATTGGCTGATCGGTATCAAAATATGTATGAAAATTTATGCGCGATATATATGCCTGTTATTAGCTCGTTGCTTGCTAGTAAGCGACTAAATGAAAAATCAATTCACCCGGACGATCATCGCGACGATTGCGCTCTCACTAATACAGGTGCACTTTCAGTTTTGAATAGCCCTGTTCTAAGTACTGAAGGTTTTACTGTTGCTCCTGCTGTCGCTGTCGCTATCACTGTAGATAAACGGTCAACTGCTTCTTATGTAGATATCCCTTCAAGTGCTGAGACAATAATTGTTTCTCCTACCGCGCTGCGTCCGTATGATAATGTGCCGGGGTGGGCGTGAGCTTAGCACCCGCTAAGCGACCATATATATATACGATAAGCGAGAGCACAACGGCCACTTCGTCAAAATCAATGACAGCTCTTTTAGTTTCCAACAGTAAAGAAGTGTCGCACGCGCGCTTAAAACAGAGTACCAAAGAATGCTTGTGACACGTGCTCACCATTCTAATCATAGCGGAATGATACAAGGTGGCAGGATGGTGACATACGTACAAACATAAATAAAAATTCCATGTACTTTGTTTTTGTAAATTCGATGGACAAATGTCAAAATCGTACTGCACCGGAAGTTGATGTATCAAATCAAATAAAAAAAGTTTATAATCAGCTGTTCCATGCTGCCACCTTGTATCGTTGCGCCATGCTTCTAATGGTACCTTGTCTCTAATCTCTAATGATGCTAACAATGAGGATCCGTTGATGATTCTATAAAAGACCAAGCGTGCAAAGAAGTTTAAAGTTAAAAATGCTAAGTGAATCCTCCTGCTTCTACAAAGGCGCCATCTATAATTTCTGTTCAAGCTCAACCTGCTACCCCGTCTGCTAGCTCTGGTACTAGTACTAAACAAGCGTTGCCAGCTAGTTATGCTGATACTGCCAAGGCAAAGTCAAATAGTGTGCATATTGATTGTAATTATGGGAATGGCGCTAACCTAAGCAGAGTCCCCGGGTCTAAACCGAAACTAAAGAGTTCTCGGATAAATCTACATAAGCCATTAGCTTTTGGAGTGAGCAATAATGTAGAATTAGGTGTTGCCGCTAAGCTTAAATGGTTGCATGTCTCATCTTTCCAGCCGAGTGTAACTGAAGAAGATATTGCGAACTACGTTTCGAAGTATGCTGGCATAAACAAGAATTATTTGAAATGCGATAAACTTGTAAGAAAAGGTACTGAGTTGTCTGACCTTAGGAAAATTACTTTCAAACTGGGCGTAACTGAATCATTTTATGATAAAGTAGTTGATGCGAGTATCTGGCCTATCAATGTAATTATACGACCATTCCAGTTTTTTCAAAGGAATGGTTCAGCGCAACAAGTTCCCTAACACCACAAGCCTATGACAGGCTTCTTAGTATTTATTATGAAAATTTATCGGGGCTTAGAACTAAATCTAAGAAGCTTTATGAACTCACTTCAGATTTGAATTATGATGCTCTAGTTTTTATGGAAACCTGGCTTAATAGTGAATTTTATGACTCCGAGTTTTTTGGTCCTAACCACTACCATCTCAATCGCAAAGACCGCGACTCGATAAAAACTGGCGCTACTCGGGGTGGTGGTATTTTAATCGCCGTTCAAAGGAAATATGGTTCGTCACTTATATCGCCGCAGAATGGGGACTCACTGTTGGATCAACTATGTGTTTGCATATATGGCTCTTTGCCTCTCTTTGTATGTGCCTCATACATTCCGCCAGGAAGTGAACATCATGTGTACATGGCGCATGTAGATAATATTGTAGATTTAGTATCTAAGAGACATGAGAATAATATTTGTATTTTAGGTCATTTCAACTTAGGGAATGTAGATTGGGCAGCCGTGGATGATAGTTTAGTCTTGTATCCAAATAAAGTTAATACTTTTTCTGAAACATATGTTGTTGATAACTTATTGAGCGCGAATCTTTCCCAGGTAAACACCTTTATTAATAACTTGTCTAGGACGTTGGATCTAATTTTTATTGGTGATAATATGACTTTTTCACTCTCCGAATGTCTTGATCCTCTTTCTTGACCTGGCTTACATCTTGTTCCATTAGTTTTGGAATTAGAATTTCATGAGCTTAGATATGAACTCAGGAAACTATAATTTTAGAAACTGTGATTTTGATGCTATCAACGCCAAAATAATCATAATTTATTTGGGTAGTATATTCTCTGGTGTTGGTGTCAGTGAGTGCATTGATATTTTCAAAGGTAAAGTCAACCAAATTTATAGTAGTTTGATCCCTCGAATGCGGAAAAATTGCCATACAATTCCTTGGTATACGAAGGAGTTAAAAAAACTTCAGAATTTACGAAAAAAATTCTTTAAAAAGCACAAACTGTCTAACTCGCCTGCTTTTAAGGGAAAATATGTATATTATTCAAAGCAATTTAAATCTCTAAGAAATCGGCTTCATAAAAAATATGTTGAGAAATTTGAATGGGACATTAAGTCGAATCCGAAATCTTTCTGGCGCTACGTTAGAGCTAAAAAGTCACGCTCTAGCATCCCATCTCATGTTTTTTATAATGAAACCTCTGCATACTCTCTTACTGATGCCGTCAATCTTTTTGCAGATTTCTTCAGCTCAAACTTTGTGTCTGATACTGTTTTGCCTGATGTGGTTGAGCATACTGATGTTAATACTCAAATAAATTTTGGTGAACTTTCCATATCACTTGATGATGTTATTCGGGGAATTTCGGTGTTAAAGTCCTCAAAACAATCTGATGTGGATGGACTGTGTTCATTTTTGCTAAAAAATACTGTTGCAATTGCTTATCCGATTTTATTTATTTTCAATAAATCTCTAAAGCGGGGAGATTTTATTAATGCCTGGAAAGTAACTTCCATTACTCCTGTTTTCAAAAGTGGCAATAAGAGCAGTATTGCCAACTACCGCCCAATATCAAAACTTTCCACAAAATCGAAACTTTTCGAGATTATAATTAAGGAAAAGGTATCTTTTGCGGTAAAAAGTATTATTTCACCCAACCAGCTTGGTTTTATGTCCGGTAGGTCGACTGTGACTAATCTTGCTGTTTTTACTGAATATTGTCTCTGTCTTTAATAATAGAGCACAAGTAGATACCATCTACACTGATTTTTCTAAGGCCTTCGATAAAGTTAGTCTTAATTACTACTTTTAAAACTTGCTGATCTGGGATTTCACTCCAATATTCTATCATGGGTGAAGTCTTACCTGGCGAATCGGAGTTGTACTGTTGTGGTCGATTGTGTCAGTTCTCGTTCTTTTACCGCGACCTCTGGTGTTCCTCAAGGAAGTGTCCTAGGACCTCTCCTATTCGTAATTTTTATTAATGACATACGTCATTGCTTCATTTACTCGAATTTTTTGTTGTACGCAGATAATTTGAAAAATTTTACATCAGTCACAAATCAGGCAGATTCCCTACGGCTGCAGTCAGATTTTGACAGAGTAATAGATTGGTGTTGTAGGAATTGCTTACATTTAAATATTATATAAGTGCTTTCACATCTCATTTTCAAAATCCCGTAATGGTATTACCACCTCGTATCACATCGGTGTTTCTGTTTTGAAATCTGTTGATGAAATATCAGATCTTGGAGTTGTCTTCGATGCTCAATTTCTCTCTCAGAGTCAACTTAACTGTGTTATTGCTAAGTCATATTCAATGCTTGCGTTCATTCGCCGCTTTAGCTCGGATTTCCATGATCCATATACGTTAAAGCTACTATATACATCGCTTGTACGGTCTAAACTGGAATATGTTTCCTTCGTTTGGAGACCATACCACGCTTGTCATATACATGGACTTGAAATGATCCAGAAAAAATTTTTGCGTTTTGGGCTCCGGTCATTACGTTTTTAGGATCCTTTACCATCTTACTACTATAGATGTCTACTTATAAGCTGAAGTCCCTGGATAGTAGAAGATCTATTCTAGCGCTGACATTTATTTATGATTTGATAGGGGGCACGATTGACTCGCCGTTTCTTTTGAGGCGTATTCGCTTCAATATACCATCTAGAACAATTCGAAATCATGATATTTTTTTATTGGATAGAGCCAGAACGACATATGTCGCTAATTCGCCTATTGCTAGGGCATTGAAGGAATTCAATCCAATGAACTGCAAAAATCGAACACAACAACCTTCGATTACATTCGGCAACATGATCGTGTTCAATGATCAAACTTGCTTAAATAAACATAATCGACATTGATTTAAAATCAACAAAATTATTGCATGCGTGAATATAATAAATTCAGGCGGTATAATATCCCCCTTACTCACGAAAAATACGAAAGCTTCTTAAAATGGTATTTATAAACAAATTTCTAATTAGGCTGTGTGGTAATAAGTATCATTATCCACAGTGTAAAAATTAAGTGTATGGATTTTCTATCTTGGACAAAATTTTCCGATTTAACTAATATTAATATATTAAATTTGGATATTTATATAACCAAAAAAGTACGCTTTTTGCTTTATTTTTTTCTTTTGTTTGTTATCTACTGCTTGCAAAGCTTCCACTGTTATTATATACATATGTATCCACGAGTGAACACCCGTTAAGAATTGCTGATTTTACCTAGCCTGAATTCCATGAAACAACTACCACCGACATCATAGATATCAGGTGATATACGTGTATTTGTTATTGTTATACACTCGCCTTTGCATCTTTTTATACTCAGTTGAGCAGAGCCCACAGAGTATATTAAGTTTGATTGGATAACGGTTGGTTGTACATATATAAAGGAATCGAGATAGATATAGACTTCCATATATCAAAATAATCAGGATCGAAAAAAATTTGATTGAGCCATGTCCGTCCGTCCGTCTGTTAACACGATAACTTGAGTAAATTTTGAGGTATCTTGATGAAATTTGGTATGTAGGTTCCTGAGCACTTATCTCAGATCGCTATTTTAAATGAACGATATCGGACTATAACCACGCCCACTTTTTCGATATCGAAAATTTCGAAAAACTGAAAAATTGCGATAATTCATTACAAAAGACAGATATAGCGACGAAACTTGGTCGATGAGTTGAACTTATGACGAAGAATAGAAAATTAGTAAAATTTTGAACAATGGGCGTGGCACCGCCCACTTTTAAAAGAAGTAATTTAAAACTTTTACAAGCTGTAATTTGACATCGTTGAAGATATCATGATGAAATTTGGCAGGAACGTTACTCCTATTACTATATGTACGCTTAATAAAAATTAGTAAAATCGGAGAAGGACCACGCCAACTTTAAAAAAAAAAAATTTTTTAAAGTAAAATTTTAACAAAAAATTTAATATCTTTACAGTATATAAGTAAATTATGTCAACATTCAACTCCAGTAATTATATAGTGCAACAAAATACAAAAATAAAAGACAATTTTAAAATGGGCGTGGCTCCGCCCTTTTTCATTTAATTTGTCTAGGATACTTTTAACGCCATAAGTCGAACAAAAATTAACCAATCCTTTTGAAATTTGGTAGGGGCATAGATTTTATGACGCTAACTCTCTTCTGTGAAAATGGGCGAAATCGGTTGATGCCACGCCCAGGTTTTATACACAGTCGTCCGTCTGTCCTTCCGCATGGCCGTTAACACGATAACTTGAGCAAAAATCGACATATCTTTAATGAACTTAGTTCACGTGCTTACTTGAACTCACTTTATCTTGGTATCAAAAATGAACGAAATCCGACTATGACCACGCCCACTTTTTCGATATCGAAAATTACGAAAAATGAAAAAAATGCCATAATTCTATACCAAATACGAAAAAAGTGATGAAACATGGTAAGGTAATTGGATTGTTTTATTGAAGCGAAATATAACTTTAGAAAAAACTTTATAAAATGGTTGTGACACCTACCATATTAAGTAGAAGAAAATGAAAAAGTTCTGCAGGGCGAATCAAAAACCCTTAAAATCTTGGCAGGTATTATATATTTATATACATTAGCGGTATCCAACAGATGATGTTCTGGGTCACCCTGGTCCACATTTTGGTCGATATCTGGAAAACGCCTTCACATATACAACTACCACCACTCCCTTTTAAAACTCTCATTAATACCTTTAATTTGATACCCATATCGTACAAACTCATTCTAGAGTCACCCCTGGTCCACCTTTATAGCGATATATCGAAAAGGCGTCCACCTATAGATCTAAGGCCCACTCGCTTTTAAAATACTCATTAACACCTTTCGTTTGATGCCCATATTGTACAAACAAATTCTAGGGTCACCCTGGTCCACCTTTATGGCGATACCTCGAAACGGCGTCCACCTATAGGACTAAGGATTACTCCCTTTTAAAATACTTATTAACACCTTTCTTTTGATACCCATATTGTACAAACAAATTCTAGGGTCACCCCTGGTCCACCTTTATGGCGATATCTCGAAACGGCGTCCACCTATGGAACTAAGGATTACTCCCTTTTAAAATACTCATTAACACCTTTCATTTGATACCCATATCGTACAAACGTATTCTAGAGTCACCCCTGGTCCACCTTTATGGCGATATCTCGAAAAGGCGACCACCTATACAACAACCACCACTCCCTTTTAAAACCCTCATTAATACCTTTAATTTGATACCCATATCGTACAAACAAATTCTAGGGTCACCCCTGTTCCACCCTTGTGGCGATATCTCGAAACGGCGTCCACCTATGGAACTAAGGATTACTCCCTCCACCGTGGTGTGATGGTAGCGTGCTCCGCCTATCACACCGTATGCCCTGGGTTCAACTCCCGGGCAAAGCAACATCAAAATTTTATAAATAAGGTTTTTCAATTAGAAGAAAATTTTTCTAAGCGGGGTCGCCCCTCGGCAGTGACTGGCAAGCGCTTCGAATGTATTTCTGCCATGAAAAGCTCTCAGTGAAAACTCATCTGCCTTGCAGATGGCGTTCGGCGTCGGCATAAAACATGTAGGTCCGGTCCGGCCAATTTGTAGGGAAAATCAAGAGGAGCACGACATAAATTGGAAGAGAAGCTGGGCCTTAGATCTCTTCGGAGGTTATCGCGCCTTACATTTATTTATTTATCGTACAAACACATTCTAGAGTCAACCCTGGTCCACCTTTGTGACGATATTTCGAAACGGCATCCACCTATAGAACTAAGGCCCACTCCCTTTTAAAATACTCATTAACACCTTTAATTTGATACCCATATCGTACAAACGCATTCTAGAGTCAACCCTGATCCACCTTTATGGCTATATCCCTCAATGGCGTCCACCTATAGAACTATGGCCCACTCCCTCATAAAATACTCTTTAATGCCTTTCATTTGATACACATGTCATACAAACACATTCCAGGGTTTCCCTCTGTTCATTTTCCTACATGGTTATTTTCCCTTATGTTGTCACCATAGCTCTCAACTGAGTATGTAATGCTCGGTTACACCCGAACTTAACCTTCCTTACTTGTTTTAATTTCTCTTTGGCACAGGATCCTGTGGTCGACTTCATAAGAACTTTAGAAGGCAATTTTATTTTGTATAAATAAGTGGGTATGTATTTATGTACATTTGAGCTTACTAAATATTTAATACATTTTTCCGTATCTTACTACTTATATGTTACATATGTTTGTAAGTATGTTTGTATTTAAATTCGACTAAATTCCATCTAGAATATGTAAATATAAACAAAAGCAAAAATTATAAATTAGATTCCAGTTTCCACGAACGGCATATTAACAAGATTAATCTGTAAAATACCCTTTAAAAAATATAGATAGTTCTGAATTAATATACTCCTTACGAAAATGACAAACAACTTTTCATGCTCTGAACTTAGAGATTAACGTTGCCAGCAAAAAAACTTGTTACCACGCAAAAATTGCACGTGAATAGCCTCGTATTTGAAATGTGTATCCATTCCAATGTACTACAATTTACAAATAACATTCACATTTACTTTTTTTTATGGTTAAGAAAATGACGAGAAGCATTTCGCGTACTGAATGGAAATAAAACGGTACCAACAAAATAGATTAGGTGGTAACGCTTTGTTCCCGTGCAAAATGGCACGTGTTTTATCAATATTTATTCTCAATTGCATAATGTTGTTTTTTTTTAGTAAAACCGCGTGGGTCAAAAGGGCGGTTACCTGAACTGTTGACGATTTTAATTTACATATGTATTACTCTGGCTACAATTGCCGGTAACATTAAGAATAAGGCTAATAACCCTGCAAGTTCGTGAAACATTTCTTTTTCATTTAGAAAACTGGAGAATTTAACTCGACAATCCCCTACGGAGTGAAAATGATCCCATTACGTTTTCTATAGTGCCGACGTAGTTCGAAATCCACAGGTTAAATGTAGGTCGTTTATGGTTGCCGCTGACTCCGAACCAAGCCAGCATGTGATATCTTTCAACAAGTGCACCTGCAATTTTTTTCTGGACATATTAAAAGTTATGATATCTAAAGATAAAATTACGATAAGTAGTAATTAGAAAAGGTATATTTTTTTAACTTCAGTTGACTATTTTAGAACTGGTTTACACTGCAGTCCTAGATTCTAGTTGATCACAAGTTACTATTTCTGCGCAAAGTTAATACAATCCTGATAACTTAAAAATGAATAGCCAAAGGGGTCTCCTATTAGGACGTCCCAGCTTGTTATGTAGTGTATATCAATACATGTAGGTGCATTTGTTTAAGGGTTGCAGAGTGTTGTAAAGAAAATATACTTTACAGTGTATAAACAGTAATGCTCAATTATGCGAATGTTTTAGGGCATCCAATTTTATTAAACGTTGGCGTGTTTAAAATGGGTTTTATTTTCAGAGTGACCGAGTTAAGTGATGCTTTCCTCATTTACCTAGTACTTCAAAACGAGCTCATTAAAATTAAATTAAATAAGAACGTCATAGCTCCAAGTGTAGTATTCTTTACGGATCCTTTTGATTAGCCGCAATTGTACGTACGTATGTGCCACTTAAGTAGGTATATGCATGGTGACAAGATTAGAAGGTAAAGTCATGCTCTCTTTGCGGTGGCCATAGTGGTTTTTTTGATTTTTAAAAAAATTTTAACTTTACTCTCTAAAACTTTGTGGAAATGCCAAAAAAGGAAACAAATAAATTTATTTGAAAGTTTGACTTTTTCCAAATGATTTATTTATAAAAAATCAATCAAAAATTGTGCGAATTATTAACAATTCAAGTTTAATGCTTCCTTGTGACTTTCGAGCCTTCAATTTTCTTGGCAGCTTCCTTTACCTCTCTGGTGGTGATGGTACCCGGTTGACTATAATTTTCCCAAACCAGAAGGCAGCTTACTTTCCGTCACCAACAGGACCCAAAACATTTTCGCAATGAGCGATTCACCACGTCCGTTGACGCTGAATGTTTCAACTGAGATACTAAAGACGCTTACTTTCCCAGGTAGACCAGGTGTCGGAAAGCACGACTCTGATGTCCTGTTCAGAGCAGCGTTCCTAGGTATTTTCTAGTTTATTATGCAAAGAGCGCTATAGACGTCAACAGAACTTGGCGGCGCAGTATCTTTCCAGCCCGCCCATCGTATTGTTGTTGTTATATCAAGTCTTCGCCCGTCAAATTAGCTCCAATTACTTAAATAATTTTCCTCAAACACCTTCAAGAGAAGTCCAATGAAACTATCTGTTGAAACAAGGTTGGACCATAAAAAGTTAATGGTTGGTACCAGGTGAATAAGTGGCTGGTGTAGAACACACCGAAAAGAGAACACACATGAATGAGGGGCGATAATTCTACAAAAGTTAGTGTTTAACCTTTCACAGTATCTAGATCGAAAAAAACCGTGGTCCCACGCGCATCTCCTTGGGAAGTGTACGTTCTTTTTCGGTTACTGAAATGGTGCATCAAGCAGTTTACCGCGATGCTCCGCTTGGAAACAATTCAGTGGGCACTTTTTGTCCAACATCTTATTTCCAGCGCACTTCCGCATCATTATGTAGATGGTACTCGGCCATCATGATGTATTCCGTAGGAAATCTGAGTGCGAAATTTTATCAGGCCAGCACTTTTATTCAGAGGGGTTATGTAGATCGGGAGAACATTTTGGGGAAGTATAGCTGAAGTTCGGCCGGCAAATTGCTTTATACGTGCCCAGCTGTATTAATTTATCTTCTCTCCAAGTGCTGCAGGCAAGTGACTTTGATTGCAATCGCTGTCACATGTATGTTTAAGCAGGTATACCCATAAGTTTTGGGTGTTTTACAGTTGATAACTTTAAGCCATCAACCTAAATGTCCAATTGCTATTTCACTTTATACGGCAGGCGCGCTTTACCGCAACAATATTCTTATCCACTCACCCCGCTGGGGAACGAACCTTTCCATCCTGCTATCCTTTCACAACGTTGCATAGAGTGCGGAACGGAAACTAAAAGTCGGGATTACTTATGAGCGTTATGGTTTCTTGCCCGGAAAAAAAAACTCTTTCCACCGCTAAAGAATTTTTATGTAATAAACAATGATTTAAAATTAAAACAAAATATGTCTGCTAATTATTTTTGTTATGAAAACAAAATCAAAATAAAAAAAAACAAAAATATGTAAGAGCGGTGAGAGTTTTAAATTTTGTTAAACGTCATTGGCCTCACCGGTTTTACCTGGTAACATTTTATATCATTGGTCATGGGTATATGTAAAATGTGTAGAACATACGCAAAGTACACTGCCGTCCTAATAAAGAATGTGCATTTTTTCCGAAGATTAGTCATTTACAAAAACGTAAAATTCGCTCCTAATGAGTTCAGATTTGAACATCTTTGTTGCATAAATAGAAAGATCACATCCAAATTAGTAAAATACTCTTATCTCCAACAAAAAATCAGCATATTTTGTAAAGTTACAAACAAGTTAATTTGAATATGTCAGTTTTAGTATCTAAGAATATAGGAAAGTATACTTAACAAAGTGTGATTGAATTTGACAGTTCTCTCATAACGAACCGGGCTACAATGTCAAAATGAAAAAACTATTTTGATACGAACACGTTGAACCTTATAGGCAATCACGTCACCCGCCTCTAGTTCCAGGAGGAACTTTGGGTCTCCAGAGTCTCGCCAGCGAAATATTTGTATGATACTATCATATTTGTAACAGGACTCCCCTCGGGTAGGCGAGGTTGACAATTGCGTTGCGGATGCTGTAAGGCTATAAAGGTTTTTATTGCGCTTATCAACATAACAATTATTCTAATTCCGTTTAGATCATAGAAGGTAGCAGTAAGAAAAACCGCTCAAGGTATACAGATTGCAGTGCGTGTTACAACAGCGAGGACAGCAAAGTAGTCCGATTTTTTTTTTCAAAACGCCAGCTTGCGAACAAAGACGGAAGCGATGGGAAAAAGCTTTGGGATTGTATAAAGAAATTTATCTCGCCTTCCCGAACAATAATTTTAAGGAAACTAATTTTACCAGCTGTCCGTCATATCTGAGTATTTATAAACGTGCCCGGTTGTATATAGGAGCTGTTCCCATTCCAATTGAACCGAGTCCTTCAAGTTGTGCACAATTAAGCTAAATATCATATACATATGTTTCCGACTTGTTAACTCAAGCAGAAAGCCCTTTCGAAAGCAGTTATCGAAGATAATTAATGCGGAAAAGCATAAATCTTGGGCAATTAAATACAAAAATTGCTTAAAGGGCTTGTGAACACATATGTTTTATTTTTAGCAAAATATTCTTTTAATATAATGTCAGATAGACAAATGTAGCTTGCGTGTTTGTTTTTATTGAAATAAGTACGGTCGGCTTTTGAAGTTCTTTTATTATTTTCGTTGTAGTTATAAATAATGCTGTCACACAAAATAAAATGCAAAAAAAAAAAAACAGAAGCGGATAAAATGCTACACGCACCACAGGTTAACTCATTTGTTAACAATTGTTTGACGTAATAGTCCCTTACAAGAGAATCATATTCAACTGTCAATCACACTTTGTTAAGTTCACTTTGGAATGTAGATACCCACATTCTTTTTTAGAACGGAAGTTCAGTGGTGTCCTTGTTTCCAAAACTATTTTGGGACCAGGCTTGCACGGCATTATAAAAAAAGTGCGACGAAGTTTGCGACAGAACATTCATGGCCTTTCCCAAAAATTAAGCAATGTTAATTTTTTTTTCTTTTTACCATCGATTTAAAACATAAAATCTTTGTAACCTCTTATGTTATAGAAATAACAAAATATTTTCCAATGTCACCTGAAGCAACTTGTTTACTTTTTTTCAAGTTTAACACTATTTTTTACAGAAATACATAGTATATGTATGTGAAATTGTTTTAGGAAGCATTTGAAAATCTATTATTACTTCTACAGCATAAGAAGTTACAGTTTTTATTTTTGAAATCGATGTAAACAGGGTTTTCGCATAAAAGGAGCAATGTTATATGTTTGGGCAAGGTTGAGGCCATGAATATTTTTTCGAAAATTTTTTGAAAATCTGCTAAGCACTAGAAATAGCTCTACTAATTATTTAAAAGCATTTGCTTTAAGTATAGAGTTCTACCTTTTATTCAAAGGAAAAATTGTTAAAATATTTTTACCAGTTCATAAATTATCTCCAATAATGATGATTCCAGAATGTTTTAAAAACTGAGCATGAGGAATACGCTAATATTTGACCCTCTATCAAAAAAGGAACTATTTATTAATCCAAGGAAAAGTTATTTTAGGTGAACCGCTTCTAAAATTTTGTCCCTATTCCAAAGAATTTGGTATATATATAGCTATATCACCTAAACATACATAAGTTAAGAATGTATTCTTAATTGTAATAATTCAGGTATTACATATCCCACATCCTTACATCTATTAATATTCTAATTGTTTTTGTTTATTTACACAGCAAAGTCGGTATAATTAGTATTTCGTTTCTTTTGCCTTCTTTTTTGTTAGATCGAATTGTGCAGTAGCTAAATAATTCGAACCTTCTAAATGTAGTGTACTTTGCCGATGCGAACCTCTTATTAAACAAAATAATGCCAGCAAGAGAAGTAAAGCACCCAACACAAATAACGCAATTAACAAAACCAAACGGATTTTGGGTGGTACGGTTTCAGCAAAGCTCATTAAATCTGTTATTTCATCTGGAAGCTCATCAATACCTTCCTCAAACCATAAAATTGGAAACACAATATCCGGAAAATTGGAAACTTGTTTTATGTCGAATACTTGGCTTACAGCTAAATTGATCTGAACTCTAGCCCGAGCTCTCAAAGTAGTGCCCATTGTCTGCAAAGAGAAAAAAATAATAAATATTAATTATTTTGAGTATTACTTACATACAAATAAGAAAAAACCTATGTAAGTGCTTCATTAAAATACTGGATGTGGTAGCCCACTTGTTCGGTTATATTCCTCTTGTTTTAATATTTTTATTAAAGAATTCTTCGTGAAATATTTTAATGTGTTGACATTGAAAAAACTTTTTCACATCATATTTTTTTCTTATTGTAATAAAAAGATATTAAACAAAAAATAGTTTAATTATAAAATTTGGTAACCCCAATTTTTCGAACATGCCGTTGGTTGCGAGAGAAGATAATTCTGGCATCAATCCATCAGCATCAACAACAACATCCGGCGTGGTACCGTCTTGATTTTCGGGAACTTCAGTGCCGGACATCATATCGGCTGGTGAGATTTTTTCGGCACGTATCCCTAAACTACCAACTTAGTGGCGTGAAGAACCTGAAATCTGGTTTCTGCAAATGTAATGAAGTTTCAAGATTGCTGACGTAAGGCAAGACTCATCGATTCTTTATGTGGTGAAAGACATCATCAAGAATCCTCCAGCACAAGGACGTTACGAAGCTATGAAGACCCAAATTGATATATATTTGCAAGTGCCTCATTAATATTATCACTTTAAATAAATCCTAACATATACATATGTATTAACGTTAACATGGAATTACTCATAAATAACATGTGTATATACCCACTCAGCATTTAGGTGATTAAATATTGAATTTTCCTACATATCAATACAATTTGATTACTCTTTCTGACTAAACAATGAGTTATCATACAATTGAACAAAAGAAATAATCAAATATGAATACCTTTGATGATGAAAAACTAAAAAGCATTTTTCGATCACTTTTTGGAATAATTTTTGAAGTCATACAATTGAACAAAAAAAATAATCAAATATGAATACCTTTGATGATGAAAAACTAAAAAGCATTTTTCGATCACTTTTTGGAATAATTTTTGAAGTCCTTTAATGAATAAATTTTAATATTTCATAAAAACCAACAAAAAGAATAATCGAATATGAATACTTTTGATGATCAAAAACTGAATATAGGTTTTTAATCACATTTTGGAATCATATTTGAATGAAATGTGTTTACTTTAGGTGATCAAACATTTATAATCATTCTTCAGTCAGCTTTCTGAATCTCTTATGAATATATTTGTTTGCAGAATAATGAACTTTATACTTGTTTATATTTTACTTTTCATTAAAAATCTTGTTTTTTTTTTACATACACATATTTTTTCAATCATGAAGCTAAGAAAAAATATATAAAAATTTTATTATTTTTACAAAAGATATTCTTCGAGATGTAAATAATGCAAATGTGACCGAAGATTTCCACAACCATTTCTCCATCTTCGGCTTCCCAGAAAATACATAATGATTGGACAATACAAAGGTTGTGAGCTATTAGAACCCAAGGTAAGTGAAACTATCTTGACATAGCTGGATACGGCTTCAACATCCCGTATCGTATCCGTATTTTAAGATGCAGACGATAATGCTGATGTTGGATGTTGTAGTCGCAGGTGTATATCGGTCAAGTTTGTTTGCGAGTTAGCTGTGGTACGAATAGCTCACTTTCGCATGCTTTCTTCCCCTGATAAAATAAGATTATTATGTAGTATCCTATTTTGAATGAGATATGAAGAATAAATGCATTATAATGGCATTCAAAAATGATTCAAAAATCTCAACCAAAACGATTGAAATATATTCACGAATATGATCAGAAAATGACTGTGAAAAGCAGTAAAATATTACTCCAAAACTATTAAAGCCCAATTTTACAATGATATCAAATACGAATAAAAAGCTTTTCGAAATAGGAATCATAAATGATTATTCAAGAATAATCACATTTATGGTACATTTTTCTGCCGACGATACGTTAATTTTCTAACAGCAAATGCTTTAAATTTGAACGTTTTTAATCATCTTGGGGTATTATATTTAAACATTTTTTGATCAAAATTTTCAAAAAATGCTGGCTGGGTACTTAAGCATCATATATGTAATACTCCTATATTGCTACAAAAGGCTAGGTACATTCCCAAACATCAGAGTGCCGATATATTTCTGTTTAAACGTTTTTGTTTTTGACAATTTTTGTTGTTATATCGGCCTACTTATTTGTAATTTGTATGCAATAATCGAATGTACCTAGATTTAAATTTTTTCTTGTCGCACTTATGCTGCTATAATCACAAAAATTTTATAGGCTGCCTTGTTTTGATTTCGAATTCAAAACACATTGCGAGCATTTTCTATTAGCAATATAGGAGTATTTGTTTTGCTAGAAGCGTTGCCATACCGTTACTGTTTAATGCGAAATTGTGGGATGGAAATTTCCTTCAGGATTAAAACGCAATGGTCATATGTGACAGTAATAATATGCTTTAGCACGATTTATGTGCATACATATCGATTGAGAATACAGTAAAACATGCAATTTTATTGAAAAGTAGTGGATAATGACTCATACATTGGTTAATAACTCTTATCTTCATGACAATTTGACCCCTATACAGAAAAAAATTCACGAAAAATCCTGTTGTTCTAGCATGGCCCTATTATCATGCATCTCCAGTGGATATTTCTCAAGGCATGGTGTTTAATTTGTTACGTTTGTGAAACACCGCATCCATGTCAATGCTAAAAGGGCACAGAATGTGTATAAGCGGGGTTTGTCCCAAGGAGACTCCTGGCACAACGGGAAAACGAACTCTCATAACTAATGGATAATCTACAGACCTACAGGGCAATGTTCTCCCTAAAAAATGGTTTAACAATTCCCTGCTCAACCACTACCCTTGAATTATAAAATAGGCGTGTTTTTTTTTTAATAAAAAAAAACACTTATCCTCACTTAGATAATGTTTTGGGGACCCATCTAGCGGCAGTGGTTAAATAGTTAGCTACAGAACGGGTTATACCGAAAAGCGGAGACACATACCTCTGCTGGCCATAGTGTATAACCTATAGCTGGATCGGTTGCGATGAATAGTGGACATACACCATTTGTAGAGGTAATACAAAGAGGTAGTATAGAGGTAAAACATAGGCACACATTTCAGTTGCATCTGAGTATAATGCGCATTGAAATTTAGGAGTACTAATTTTCTGCGCTGCAAGTTCAGAAGTGTAATGTTTGACGCTTAGCAGTCCATATACAGTTTAAGTGTACATGTATATAGATGTAAAAAAACACAGCTAGTAAATAAAAAATGTGGACTTGTAGCCAATTTATCACCATTCGTTTTCATAAAAATTGCGTTAAGTATGCTAAACTCTTTAGAAACTGCGGTGTTGGTTTATAAGTACCTCCTTTGAGAAATCGATTGACAAAAGTGTATGGTTTGTTAATATGTTCTGAGCAAACGTACGGACACTTAATAAAGCTGTATTCCCTTGCTTTGTATACTTCGATCCATGTTCCTTCCACCAAAGCAATTTTCGGGAGCTCGAAAAACTTATTAAAAACCTTCTTTTCTAGGCTTTTTTTATTTAAAATAACTATGAAAGCAATTTGGTCGTATCTGTTAATATGAAATCCAACAAAATTAGAAAAATTCGTTACATTTTTCAATTTGGTAGCTTGTTTTTGGTGAAATTGTCATTGTCCCCGCAAATTCAAGTGGCTAACGTCACACTAAATGGAACTACCTCCATTTTTGTATCATGGTAGGACGTATGCACGCATATTTGTTATCACACGGAAAGTAATTCGTAAATATGCCATATAAATACTACTTTATTATTTGAGTCTAAGGAAAAATGTAAATAAAATAAATCGTTAACATTAAACCATGAAAACATTCTGCGCATGAGCGTTTGTTTGCAAAGTATCTTTTTGCAAATGCGCAAAGAAACAACAGCTTCACCCGATGTTGCTACTCTGCTTGTTCAGCGACAACTAAAGACGAAAGGGAATAATAATACGTGTGAAGTGGCGCCAATAATTATTTCACTAAATAGGGACCGCTGCTTTAAGTTATTGTTTTAGTTTAATAAATGTTAGTTGCATTTAGTGATGGACGATATGGCTATTTTGTGCTATCAGTGAAAATAGATATGGCTATTTTTGAATCACGGCTATTTTTTATAGCTATAGCGATCGCTTTATTTTAACAAGCGATTCTATACAGAAGATATGATGGGCGATACAGCGATTTTGAGCTATCAGTGAATATAGATATAGCTATTTTTTACAGCTATGGCGATGGCTTTCATTTATCTTTGATAAGCGAATCTGCAATTATTTGTATACTTGGATATAAAAAATGAATGTTTAAGTTTGTTTACCGGAGTAGATTGAATGTTCTACATTAATTTAATTTAGTATACAGAATATATGAACCAAAATTGGAATAAAAAGACAAAAATATGTACCCTTTATTGTAAACTGATGTAATGTGAAAATCTAATTTTCTGAGATGTTATGATATATATTATTAACTGGCTTACGATAATATGTTCAGTCTCGTATTACACTCAATGAGATGAAACTAGCTGAAATAGATGTCTATGTATCTTTGTTTTATAAATTTTACTAATTGGAAATGCTTTGATTTTTAAATGTAAGATGAATCAACCCGAAATAAATCTGTATATGTAACACCATAAAAACATGATTTATTTACTATATTATACTACACCGATGTATTCAGAAATACACCGTATGAATTTATTCTGAAAGTTGTATTTGGCTGCATAATATTTGTATAGTAAAGTTAATCAATTTTTAATGAAAAATACAGAGGAAAAATAAAGCAAATTCTTCAAACTATTATTAAAATATTCTTTAGCAGAAAATTAGCCACCCACTTCAGTGCCCTAGAAATTATCCGAAGAATTCAACCATATACAAAGCATATGCCAAAGTAGAGATATACGCCGCCGATAAACGCCGCCGCCGCCGCCGATTTGATCGTTTTTCGCACGCCGCCGCCGAATGTCAAAAATATCGGCGTGGCGGCGCGGCGTCCGGCGCGTTACTATATTTTCTACTCGTTTAAGACTGTTTAGGCCATTTATTGTTCATGTCGAAAATTGGTCGGATATGGTCGAAAGTGGTATCAACGGACGCGCATCACTGCCAGTTATAAGAAACTAATTGCGAAATTTAACTTTTTATAACTATTCAAAAGTTATTTAAAATAACAAGCGCTTTCGATGTCAGCTTAACACGGACTTTCCATCACCCAATTCAGCAAGTTATTAAAACAAAATACTAAAAGAAAAGTTATATAATAAATTTATATGCTCACTTTGCAGTTTTGAAAAAATTAATAATGACCAATTAATTCAAATAAAATGACCCAAGGCGAAAATGTTTTCCTCAAGAATAAGCGAAATCAGTGATGCAAAATCCTTTAGTAGGTTCTAGGGGCATAAACACTCCTTTGAAATTATTCTTACCACATACTTAAGTTGAGGATATATGTACATATGAGAAGGGTTTGAAAAATCGCTTGGGCTTACATTCAAACATCTGTTGTTTATTTGCGAAACTATACAATAGCGTCTGAAATGTTAATTTTGATTCTCACACTTCATCCTCCAACACCCAAGTCTCCCGGTTTGACATTTCCTAAAGTTGGCGGCCCTATCCAAAGCTAGTCCCTTGGAGTGAATCACATTGATTATAGCCTATCAACCAAGTTTAAATATCACCTACACGTTACGGCTCCTCCAGGTGAGGCTTTGTCCTTCGCAAGAACACTCAAAGTGGTGAAGCAAAAGCTTTCCCAAGACGGTGGAACTAATGACTGTGTGTGATACTACCCTAACGTAGTGGACAGTCGAACTTGTCTGAAAACTGAAGCTACGCGGTCATCCATAATGAGCTCCTATATCGTAAGGCCGGAAAACAGTAGTTAACAACTTTCAACTTAAAATCCGTCGACTTTCATTCTAAATTTGATTTAACGAAGACTATTGAAATCAATGTTGTGAACACAAACGTCTGCAATCTTTGTTCTTCATTTTAAAAATTTTATCCAGGGTCCTTGTAAAATTTTAATTATGTATATGCGCCGAGGATTATACGGATTTTCACCCATGACGCAATGAAATCCAGTTAGACTGCTTATGATTTCGAAGGCGGCATCTTTGGCCGAATAGTCACTCCCTAACGTTTCAAAATGTATCTCGGCAGCATAGCGCAACAAAATCATCCATTGGAAAGTCTTCGGAGCTACACCTAGAGCTTCTAGGAAAGTGACGTCGACGAAGATATGAGTTCGAAGTCGCAGTCGTATAGCTTCTGTACTGGCATATGGTGTGAGGCTCAGGAGGCGTGGTAGCTACTGGTGGTAGGGATTCCTACTGTTCGCACATCGGAAATTTTAGCTCTTAAAAACTGGAGGCGCCCTGTGCCACGATAGTCATGAGTATTAATAGACCATTCATAGCAACCCTAAGTCGCCTTTATGCGTAACCGCCAAGGAGCGACAAATGATTTAAAGAAATTGTGTTCGCGACGATTATTAGGAGTTAACCCTAGGTGAAACTACGCTTTGCACGAGATATTCAGGCAAAAGTGTGACTATTTTATGTATCTCTATTTCTTTTCAGCAGACGCAGCAGTACCAATTCCAAAGAACGGGGTTAGGTTCGAAGCCTCTCTGGAGCATGCGAACGAGGGACAATCCCTTCGCAAGGAGCTACTCCTGAAAATTTTTGAACGGTCTGCGAGATTTTGATGGAAAAACCCCGGATCTTTCCGAAATGGCCAACACGTTGATTTCCTTAAATACATATAAACAAAAACTTTCCTAAATATTATTTTTTTAAATAGAAAAATCAATCTTTTAAAGTAAGAACACCGGCGCGCCGCCTACGTCGCCGCCGCCGGTATATAATAGAGCCTACGCCGCCGCCGCCGATAAAGTGATCGGCGTAAACCTCTATGCCAAAGCTTGAATTGCATTCTCCCAAAAAACTTAAATTTTGAGTTAATCTGTTTACAATAAGACGAGTGATATATGTTTCTATAATTCTTTTATTTTTCCATCAAAAACACAAATTTTATAAAACTGTTAACGGCTACAGCCTAGAAGTATTAACTTATGAATAACACATGCATTAGTTTCATGTCCGAATCAGTTTTAGTAAGGGTAAAATATGCTATTGTTTTTTTGTTTAGGCCAACGTCCCATCTTATTTCTATACCCTCCTGCGTTTGCGATTCTTTTAAATTTTTATCGTATTGTTTCTAGGCGCACAAGTGGACCAAAAACTTTCTCGTATTGATAACCATCTTCATAACGCAATAGCACTTCTGATGGTTCAGTATCTATACCTGGCTTCTCTAAATCCTGAAATGTTGCATCAATATTTTCCTTCCATAATTCCTCTAATTTGTTTATTTGTGCTGCTGATAGTTGTCATGCACGCCATTGCTCTTGCTCGGTAGGCACCTTAACCAACCACGGCAAAAAAGAACGATCAGTTATAAGTGGCTTCCATTGTTCTTGATCCCAATTCATATACATTACGTACGCCACACGAGTAACATTTTAGTACTATTTCTCCAAGTGGACCTTCAGAATGTAGGGTGACTTCCCTATGTTTAGCCCTCACCGAAAGATTAACAATTTGGGATCCAGATGTGCTTCCACGCCCATTGCAAAATAATTTTTTGCAATTATTTCATATCACTTCTTCGTCGAAATTGTTGTTGCACAAGTTTGCTTTGTTTCGTTCGCCGTTTCCACAATTTCTCTGCACAAAAAGCACACTTTTTTCACCCTTATTTACCACTATCTGTTGACGAGAATTTTTTTTCGTTGTGCAGTTCTTAAGAAAACTATCCCCATTTTTCGAACTTTTGTAAAAGTATATTTTTTCCAATTTTCGAGAAAATTATTCCTTTTTGTATCCAAAAAACTTTTTTACTCAGTCGGAAAGTAAAGCACACAGATGAGTAGTGATGAACGATATTTCACTATCGATGATTGCATCCCCGCTATCACTATTAGTATTAGAATGTCATGCTAAAAGAAAATCGCCAATCGCTATAATCGCTTTTGGCGATATTCTGCCAGAGGTGATTGTCATTCAAAAGAATCGAATGAAGGAAAATCGCCAATCACTGATATATTTGGATTGCAATAGCTATAGCTATTAGCGATTTGTCAATAGCGGCGATGCAATCACCAATAGCGAAATATCGTTCCATCACTAGTTGCATTAAAAAGGCCTTTTGACTCGGACGTATCAACTGATGACGAGATTTCAAATACGAAACCCGTGTGTTTAAAAATAAAATATAGTTGTAACTTTATTTTATATTAACTCGTTATAATGGCGGATGCATTTTTCAAGCAACTCCTCGAGCAACAGCAAAGTTTTACACAAAAAATTCTCCAATCGCAAAATACTGAAGGGAGTCTATCTTAAAAGACAAAGCTAAAGGAACAGGAGAAGGCTCTTTGGTGGCATCCTCCACTCATTTAATAAAGAGCTCCGAAGTTGGGATTCATATTTGGAACAATTGGGCCAACATTTTATTGCATATGTTACGACATAGCAACTTCAGCAATTTTGAAAAAGGTTATGAGGTTTTAATAAATTATATTAGATGTAACGACGGATTTGAGTGAGACATACAATCTTTATCAAATCGCAATGATATTAAGGGTTTACTGACGCATTGTAAACATTCAAACGGCGAACACTCAGGTGTAAAACGCGAAAACGAACCAAATACGTATAAAGAAAAAAAAATACGTATAATAATAAATTAAATACGTATAAATAAATTAAAAAGCAATAACGAATTTGTGGCTAAAAAAAACTTGAAAATGAAAGATTGAAGCCCACCGTGAACCGGCTGATTGGACCTTATCAGTGCGGCTTCAGACCTGGTAAATCTACCATCGACCAGATTTTCACAATGCGCCAAATCTTGGAAAAAAACCCCTGAAAAGAGAATCGACACACATCACCTCTTCGTCGACTTTAAAGCCGCCTTCGACAGCACGAAAAGGAGCTGCCTATATGCCGCTATGTCTGAATTTGGTTTCCCCGCAAAACTTATACGGCTGTGCAAAATGACGTTGAGCAACACCATCAGCTCAGTCAGAATTGGGAAGGACCTCTCCGAGCCGTTCGAAACTAAACGAGGTTTCAGACAGAGTGACCCCCTATCGTGCGATTTCTTTAATTTGATGCTGGAGAAAATTATACTAGCTGCAGAACTTAACCGCACTGGAACAATGTACTATAAAAGCGTGCAATTACTGGCATATGCTGATGACATTGATATCATCGGCCTAAACACCCGCGCTGTTAGTTCTGCTTACTCCAGACTGGAAAAAGAAGCGGTAAAGATGGGTTTGATGGTGAATGAGAACAAAACGAAGTACCTGCTGTCATCGAGCAAAGAGTCAGCGCATACGCGCCTTGGCAACCACGCTACTGTTGGCAACCATAATTTCGAAATAGTAAAAGACTTCGTTTATTTGGGAACCAGCATCAACACTAGCAACAACATCAGCACTGAAATCCAGCGAAGAATCAATCTTGCCAGTAAATACTACTTTGGACTAGGTAGGCAATTGAAAAGTAAAGTCTTCTCTCGGCGAACGAAAATCATACTCTACAAGTCACTTATCGTACCCGTCCTGCTATATGGGGCAGAAGCATGGACCATGACAACAGCAGATGAAGCGGCTTTGGGAGTGTTCGAGAGAAAAGTTCTTCGAAAGATTTGTGGACCTCTACGCGTTGGCGACGGCGAGTACCGAAGAAGATTTAATGATGAGCTGTACGAGCTATACGCAGAAATCAACATAGTCCAGCGAATTAAAACGCAGCGGCTGCGCTGGCTAGGCCATGTTATGCGAACGAAAATGATGCTCCGGCCAAGAAAGTGTTTCTATCTTAACCCGCCTATGGAAGCAGAGGTAGAGGGTGGCCCCCACTCCGTTGGAAGGACCAGGTGGAAAACGATTTAAACTCCCTTGGTGTGACCAATTGGCGCCGGTTGGCGGAGCGAAGGAGCGGCTGGCGCGCCTTGTTGGACGGCCATAACCGTTTAGACGGTTAAGCGCCAATTAAGTAAGTAAGTAAGGCTAAAAAAAAATAAAAATGGTTAAAATTAGCGATTTATGTATTGATGCAATAAAACAAATATTGCATGATAACAATCTTCCGACAAGTGGTTCAAAAGCTGAACTAATTCAAGTTTATATAGAATTCACAGGCACAGACGAAGTGGAAGATACAAATAATAGTATGCAACAGCAATTAAATGAAATGCGTAAAATGATTGAATATTTGACAACCAAAATTTCTGAAATTAGTGTGGTTTCACAAGTAGCGGTTAATAATACATCACAAGATGCAACTGATCTCGAGTTAAATCGAATCGTGAGCTCAGTATCGGCGGGATCAGTACGTAGTTTATATTCTGTTAAAGAAATTGCAGAGTCTATACCAGAATTCGATCCGATGGACATGCAATCAATAACAGTTGAACATTTGGTAGAACGGGTAAACGCGGCAGTTAATGCATATAAATGGGATGAAAAAGGGCTCATGTTGGCAGTGTTTGGTAAAATGAAAGGTGCAGCGAAATGGTGCTTAGATGCATCTAAAGTTGTATATTCGAATTGGGTAGATTTTTCTCGAGATTTAATAAGTGAATTCGGTTTAAAATTAAATGAGGCTGAAGTGCACCATCGAATGTCTGCTACGCCGCGTCGATATAATGACAACGTTATTGACTATTGTTTTCGATTAAGCTTATTAGGTAGGCGTTTTAACTTGAGTGAGCAAGCTATAATAAGATATATACGTGACGGTTTACGACATCGCGATTTACAAACTGCTATTTCGGCAATGAAATTTCGGTCTAAAAAAGAACTTCGTGAACATATAACAGAATTTTTTCCAACATAATCCGTGTAACTCCAGAGATACGTGTGTAGTCAAATCAAAAGTTGATAATGTAACTAATAATTTGCAGACCATCGAATCAAGATCTCCAATGAAGTGTTACAACTGTGGAGAAGCAGGACATATATCATCTAAATGTACCAAACCACCACGTCGTCCACGTTGCATAGATTGTGATAAGGTTCATGCTAAAGATGAATCTCAGAATTGTGGAAAATCTAAACCAATTCCGCAAACTATGTGTGATGACATGGAAAAAGTTTTTCAAAAGATTGTCTATATAAATAAACGCGAACTTATTGCATTTGTGGATACAGGTAGCCATTGCTCGTTAATGCGTAAATCGGTTGCGGATACGTTAGATATAAAACAAGAGTCGTGTGTATTAAAAATTAGTGGCATTTGTGGCCGTGAACGATTAGCAATAGCAAAATCTGAAATTAAAATTAGTATCGATGATGTTAGCATATCAATACATGTTTATATAGTTGAAGATGAAATTTTAACACACGACTTGTTAATTGGTCAAAATATTTTTCGTGATTTAAATTTTACTGTCGAGAACGGAATGGCAAAGTTGGTGAATAGCGGGGCAATGAAAAAATTGGAATGTAAACCAGAAAAACATTTAATAAATAATACTGACATAACTTTCGGAATCGGTGATGAAAATTTGCAAAACGATGTAATTAAATTAATTAATGAATATCGAGATATATTCGCTTGTGGGTTGCATGAAATAGGTAAAACGAATGCAGTGGAAATGAAAATTAGTTTAACAACTAATGAACCTGTAGTGCAACAACCATATCGTGTTTCGGAACCAAAACGTGTTATCGTGTCGAAAATGATTAACGAATTATTAGAAAATTATATAATACAAAAGTCGGAATCGGAATATGCTAATCCAATTACACTCGTGAAAAAGAAGAATGGTCAAGATAGACTTTGTATCGATTATCGTAAATTGAATAATTTTACAAAAAAGGAAATTTTTCCAATGCCTAATATAGAGGAAACTTTACACGACGCGAAACGGTATCGAATATTTTGTGCGTTAGATTTAAATAGCGGTTATTATCAAGTGCCGATTTCAAATGAAAGTAGAAAATATACTGCATTTGTGACAACCGAAGGGTTATACGAATTTAAACGCATGCCGTTCGGGTTAAAAAACGCACCAGCAGTTTTTCAACGTTTGATGGCGAAAGTTAAGGAAAGACCTGAACCAGGTGACATGATCCATTACATGGGCGACATTTTGGTTGCTGGTAATACTCGTGAAGAAATTATGCAAAAGTTGAGACGCGTCTTTATTGCCATACGTGAGTTATTCCTAACACTCAATATTGGTAAGTGCACTTTCTTTCAAGAAACCATTGAATTTTTGCGTCACCAGATTGTTCCTGAGGGTATAATTCCTGGTAAATTGAAAACTTTAGCCATACAAAATTTTAAGCCACCAACAAATGTTACAGAAGTTCGGAAATTTTTAGGCCTTAGTGGCTATTTTAGAAAATTTGTGCCGCGCTATGCTATATTATCAGAGCCAATGCGATTACTTTTGCGCAAAGATCAGCCGTTCATTTGGGGGGTGCGAGAAAAATGAATCTTTTGATAAATTAAAGTTAGCACTTATTTCGCAGCCTGTTATTGCTGCTTTTCGACTTGATGCTGAACATCAATTACATACAGATGCTAGTTCTGTTGGCTTGTCTGGTGTATTGCTGTAATGTGAGGGTAATGATTGGAAACCTGTAATATATTACAGCCGATCGACCACTAACGCAGAGAGACGGTATCATAGCTACGAGTTGGAGTGTTTGGCTGTAGTTGAATCTTTGGAGAGGATTAAATACTATATTCAGGGTAAATCAATAGTTGTGGTGACTGATTGCAGTGCTATAAGAACAGTCATGACAAAGCGCGAATTAGTGCCACGCATTGCAAGGTGGTGGCTACGTATACAGGATTATGAAATTAAAATTGAACATAGAGCGGGAAACTTGATGTGTAACGTTGACGCATTGAGTAGAGCTCCTGCCGAATCATCACAGGAAAAAGAAACAGCTTCGCTAAGAATAAGAAAAGTCAACGTCGAAAGTGAAGATTGGTTGTTAAGTTTGCAACTTCAGGACGATAAAATTAAAGCAATTATCGATTCGATGGAGCAACAAAATATTTCGAAGTTGGATGGTTATATTCTCGAGTATGATAGACTTTACCGGTTGGATAATAACAAAAAGCTTTGGATAGTTCCAAAATGCGTTCGATATAAAATTCTTCACGAATCTCATGAGAATCATATGGGTTTAGATAAAACTATAGACAGGATTAAACAAAATATGTGGTTCCCTCGTATGCGAAATTTTGAGAAATCGTATATTAGTTCTTGCGTGGATTGTGCATACAACAAAAAGTCTGGGGGAAAAACTGAAGGTTAATACCATTATTCTGAAATTGAACCAGTACCGTTTAAGACAATTCATTTGGATCATTTAGGCCCTTTTCCACGAAGTAGTCTACGAAACGAACATGTTCTTGTTATCGTTGATCCTTTTACAAAGTTTACCCTTGTTCGGGCTGTTAAAACTACAGCGACAAAACATGTAAGCAACGTTTTAAATAAAGTTTTTAGCTATTTTGGCACACCAAGCCGAATTATTACGGATAGTACTGCTTTTACCTCAAATATGTTTAAAACATTTTGTTCTGATAATGATATTGTTCATATATTGAACGCTGTACGTACGCCAAGAGCTAATAAACACGCAGAACGTGTAAATCGTACATTAATATCTATGTTACGTACAACTACAACAAATGACAAGCGATGGGATCTACATATGCGAGATTTACAATGGTCTCTCAATACAGTGAAAAATGATACTACGGGTAAAACTCCTCAGGAGCTACTGTTTGGTATTCAACTACGTGATACGTTGCGCAACAAAATTATTCTTACACTTCAGTCTGAAGAATCACCTGTCACTGTAGATCTTGAATCCATTAGGAAAACAGCTACTGAAAGAATTGCAGTTCAACGTGAAAAGTCAAAACAAAGATTTGTTCGTCTTCATAATAAATGAACTGTATATAAAAATGGTGACATTGTCTTAGCTGAAAGCGAGTTAAGTTGCACGGGCGAATAACGAAAATTAGAACCACGATTTAAAGTACCTTTCATTATTGACAAAGTACTTGGTAATGACCGTTACGTAATCAAAGATCTCCGGGTAACTTGCAGAACCAAGAAAACATATTCTACAGTATTTTCATCAGAGAAGTTAAAACCGTTTAATTCTGTGATTCCTGACGATGATAACGAAAGTATTGATGAAGATATAAGCAACAATGAAATCTGATTGAGGTCAATCTGAAATGCAGGAAAGGCCGAGTTGTTACGACATAGCAACTTCAGCAATTTTGAAAAATAATGAAATTGGTAGTAGGCAGTTAGAATTGAAAAAATAATTGGTTGATATTGAAAATATCGTTCTGTTAATATGCATTACGTTTAATTCGGAAATAATTTTATATAATGAAATTATATTAAACATACTAATTAAAAAAATAATTAACAAGCACCTTTTTAAAGAAATAATAGTTTCTTTAACACATATAATGTCAATTCATCAGAAAATATGAAGTCTTTCTTCTTACCGTGGATGGGCAGCAGGGCGGGATTAACAGGTAGGCAGAATAGGCAGTTGCCTGGGACCCCCGAAAAATTAAAAAGACATAAAATTTTCTTACAAACATAAGGTTCCTTAGAGGACTTTTTTCTATGTAGGCTATTATGGATCCATGTAGTGAAATTAAAAAACCAGGTTTTGAAAATTTTTACTTAAAACGAAGCATCAGAATCAATACCACTCAGAAGTTTATATTGGAAGCATTAAACAAAACAAAAATCATACTAAATAAGCACAAAGAAGACATAGTTGTTACAGATTCGAATAAGGGGAACAAAACGGTGGTTTTCTACAAAGCAGACTACAAAAGGAAAATGAACGATCTACTGGGACACAAAAATACATACAAAGTACTAAGAAACGACCCAACAAACACGCTCCAGAAGAAAAACAACCAACTGATAAATGAGTTACACAGAAGAAAAATAATAAGCACTACACACAAATTTAAAATGAACAGTAGCGCCGCCATAGCACCCCGCCTGTACGGCTTACCGAAAATCCATAAGTCAGACCTACCCTTAAGACCAATAGCATCATCATTCAACGTACCATGCTATAATCTATCCAAATTTATAGTAAATGCCTTAAACGACTTAACTTCAGAAAAGTACAATATAAAAAACTCGTACGATCTAAAAGATAGGCCCAATAATATAAATATAAATGATGATGCAATACTAGTTTCATTTGACGTTGTCTCGTTATTCACAAATATATCGACATACCTAGCTACAAAAATAATAATCAACAAATTTGGTTCAATACAAGAAAAACTTAATATTTCGCGGAACACATTTCATAAGATCTTAGATTTCTGTTTAAAAGAAAATAATTATTTCATGTATGAGGGAGAAATATTTACACAAACATACGGTATGCCAATGGGAAACCCCCTTTCGCCAACAATCGCGGACATTGTCATGGACGATCTTCTAGGATATACAACGTTAGAGCTGAAAAATGTACACAATATAGACATCAAATTTATTGTGAAATATGTATGTAGATGACATTTTCGCAATCGTAAGAGGAACAGATGTTGATATCATTCTTAAAACACTAAACGAATATCACAATAAATTAAAATTCACGGTAGAAAAGGAATAAAATCTTAGCATCCCTTTCCTGGATGTAAAAGTACACAGGGAGACCAACAAAATAATTCTAAACTGGTACTCCAAACCAATCTCATCGGGTCGTATAATTAATTTTCTATCTGCTCACCCCCTTCAGTACAAAATAAATACCGCGAGAAATTTAGTGCAAAAGATACTAAACATTAGCCATCATAAGTTCAAAGAAGCTAACATACAGAAAATACATAAAATACTAAAAAGCAATAATTTTCCGAGTCAATTTATAAACAACTTATTAGACGACACCCTAATGTTAATAAACAATAAACATATAAAACAAACCACAACAAACACAGACACAGATAACAATAAATTCTTCAGTGTTGCATATATACCAAAATTAACAAAGAAATTCAATCGCGACTTAGACAACAAAAAACACAAAATAACTCTCGCATATAAACCAAATTGCAATTTGTCTTCGGTTTTCACAAAACAAAAAGCCCGGTAGAGCTGCAAGAACAAAACAATGTAGTATATGAAATAAGATGTAATGGTAATGGTAAAGAGAACGAACAATGCAACAAAGTTTATATTGGAACAACAAAACGAGCCCTTTGAGTGCGACTGTCAGCGCATGAAGCAGACATAAGGAAGAAGAAAGATAATACCGCGCTATCACAACATATATTAAACAGTGGACACGAAGCAGATATAAAAAACACCAAAATATTAGATATTGAGAAGAGAGGAAGAATAAGATACACCATGGGAAGCCTTCGTATATTGAAAAAAAGAAAACAAACACTCAACATAAAGTAAGACACCAAAGACATTGCTGCAATCTACCTTTTGTGTTTACAAAACACAAAACACAAATTAGTATGACAAGTGTACCGAAACCTGCTAGTACGGATACAGATTTATATATATATATAAATATGTATATTTAATTTTTATAGAAATTTGTTACGTCAATTTATGTGAGTGTTTTTTACATTTTTGAATTTTCCTGTGTACAGGGTTGTTAATTTTATATAAACAATTTTCTGTTTCTTTGCATAAATAAAAAATTTTCAAAAACCTAGTTTTTTAATTTCACTACATGGATCCATAATAGCCTACATACAAAAAAGTCCTCTAAGAAGAATAACTGGATCAGCTCAATAATGAAATAAAATAAGGCCCCCAAATTGATGGTTGCCTAGGACCCCGTTGAGAGTTAATGCGACCCTGATTGCCAGCGACACTTTCCAGCTATTAAAAAAGTTATTTGACAGTCAAAACTTGAAAACCAACAGTTATGCAGAACTAACGGTGAAATTGTCAGACCATTTTAAAGTAGAGGCTCATGTTATTTCTGCACGCTACAATTTCAATAGATCTAGTATGAAACCAAATCAACGCTACAAAGAATGGGTGGCTGAGTGCTAATTGCAGTTCTGAATATGTAGATGAGCTGATACGTGACATCGGAATATTAAATACTCCTCATGACACCGTTCGAGCTGCGGCATTACAAAAAATCCAGCCAACGTTAACAGAAGTTCTCCTTATAGCCGAATCTTACGAAAGCACTACAACAGCGGTGCAATCTCTTAAACTACACTAGTCGTATACGCGGTAAACAGTGTAAAAAATCCTCTCGTACATCCCGCACCAAAAACTATTAACTGAACTGAACACAGCCGCGAGCAATGTCGTTTCAAAGACGCTGTATGCCGAAAATATGGTAAAGTAGGTCATATTACTATGTTCAAACAGAAAAATAAGTTGAGGCTATTTCGATTTAAATTGAGTGGTGTTCATACAACTCAATTTAGCTTATACAATAGTAATTTGATAACTGGTTGGCTCATCTCTACAGCAACATCATACCTTTGTTCAGACTGTCAAAATTGGCGTGTTGGTATTAGGCGAATGGAATGAAAAGAAAACATAAAACTTTGAAATTTTTGTGCGTTGTAAGAAAATCTGTTCAATATTTTGGTTTCATTTTGAGTTTGCCATCTCCTTTTGACAATCCCTACTCCAGTGAAATGAAAAAAATTAAATCAGCTGATGAGATGAGCTAACCATATAGTTAAGCCATGCGTAACTGACGTTTAAATCGACTCAATAAACACACTTTACAAGATTGCATTTGCAGTTTGAAACAATTTATTAAGCATTTTTTTTTTAAATTGGTAATTTATTATTACAATTTGTTATATGATAAATTGCCCAAATGGTATAAATTGCCAATTTGGTGTGTGTTTGCTCATAGTATATAGCACCTGTATGCATGTCGAAAGATACCAGCAAGTATACAAAGCAAAGCGATTGTAAAACACAATCTCATCAAAAAACACTGCAAAGAAAAATGATAGATCCAAAGGCAATGTTGACCGGAATTGTTAAGCAGCGAGAAAATAAAAACTTTATAAATTTAAAGATATTAAACAAATTATATAATTTTCAAATGGATTCCGGTGCAACCGTTTCTATAATAACACTAGAAGCATATGAATAATCTACCGCTTAGAACATATAAACGCTCATTGTTTAGATTTGGTAACAAAAAATAAATACCCTTGGCGGATTTACAGTAAGCGCTATATGTGGTGCAAAGCAAAAAGAAATTAATCTTGTTGTCGCAAGAGTGTACGGGGATAGCAATCTGTTTGGCGCAGATCTGTTTCAGGTTTTTGGTTATAAAATACAGCAAGTTCTCCCCGTCAACGACGCAACTCTTAAAGTTAATGCAATTCT
Organism: Eurosta solidaginis; assembly: GCF_040869045.1. Taxonomy (NCBI): domain Eukaryota; kingdom Metazoa; phylum Arthropoda; class Insecta; order Diptera; family Tephritidae; genus Eurosta; species Eurosta solidaginis. Next base: position 106,984,452 of record NC_090321.1, on the reverse strand, counting down.
AAATAAATATGACAAAGTGTTTGAACCTGAAGTGGGAAATGTTATAAATTTTAAAGTTAGTATCAATTTAAACCCTTAGGCTCAGCCTAAATTGTTTAAAAGCCGGCCTAATCCCTTTTCACATACGCCAAAATTCAAAAGTGAAGCTAATCGGCTAGTTGCAGCAGGAATTTGGAAACAAGTTCAATGAGTGAAAGGAGCATCGCCTATAGCAATCGCTACAAAGCCCAACGGTTCCATTTGTATATGCGGCGATTTTAAAGTATCAATAAATAAACAAATCGATGTTGAACGCTATCCATTACCAACGCGGGACAACTTGTTATATGTAATACGGCATGGTAAGCAGTTTTCTAAAATAGATTTAGACGAAATAGAGTTAGACGAAAAAGGCAAGGATTGCTAGTAGCGAATAAGCCTCTGGGACTGTATCAATATCAGCGTATGCCATACGGAATTGCCAGTGCACCAGCTATATTCCAAAAAAAATTGGAGGCCGCGTCAACTACTTGTACGACATTATCATTACCACACCAACAGTCGATGAACATTCCAGAGACTTCACGCGATTTGAGGCGTGTGGTCTCAAGTGCAAGAGGGAGAAGTGCGTTTTCTCCAATATGAAATCGAATATTTAGGAAGACGAATAAGTGCTAGTGGGGTTTCTCCGAATGAAGCAGACGTAGAAGCTACGACGTCCACAAAATATAAAAGACCTTGAAGCTTTTTTAGGTAACTACTACCATAGCTTCATACGGAATTTTTCAAAAATTGCAGCGCCTCTTAATCAACTTGGCGGAAAAATCTACCGTTTAAATGGCAAAGCGCACAAGAGTCATCATCATCATCATCCTCCTCAACTCCTATTGGAGCATAGGGCCTCGACCACCGACTTAAATCTTATTCTGTTAGGTGCAGTTCTTGTGATGTCATTCCACGTATATCCTGCGTCTTCGAGTTCTTTATCCACAGTTCTGCGCCAAGTTTTCGCAGGTGCACCAGGTCGTCGGCTTCCTTGTGGATTCCATCGCAATGCTTGTCTGGCTATATTTACTGGAGGTCTTCTGAGAGTGTGACCAATCCACGACCATTTACGCTTGGTTATTTCTGTGGTAGCCTTAGGTTGATTTGTTCTAGACCATAAGTCGTCATTTGAAATTCTTTCCGGCCATCGAATTTTCAGGATTCGGCGCAGACATTTATTAATAAAAACTTGTAGACGTTTCTGAATTGAAGTTGAGCTTTTCCACGTCTCGCAAGCATAAAACAGTACTGATTTAACATTCGAATTAAACAGTCGAAGCTTCGTTTTTAAAGATATTTGGCTGGACCTCCACACGTTTGCCAGTTGCCCAAAAACCATTCTTGCTTTGTTTATGCGAGACTGAACGTCCTCATCTGCACCGCTCTTATTTGAGACAATACTACCAAGATAAACAACGGACTCTACACCTTCGATTTCATTTTCGTCAACCGTAAGCGTCAATGGCCTTGATGAAATACTATAGCCGCATCTTATGACTTTGGTTTTCGCTGTATTGATGCTTAGTCCGGCCTCCTTTGCATGTGTGTTGACAGCTTCTAAATTGTGTTGAAGGTCAGTACTTCTGTGGCTTAGCAGACAGACATCGTCTGCATATTCTAAATCCCCTAGCTGAGTGAAAGGCGTCCACTGTACACCGTGTCCACCATTTTCTGCGTTCCTCATAATCTCGTCTAATGCCAAGATAAACAAGAGCGGGGAGAGTATGCATCCCTGTCGCACCCCGCTTTTAATTTCGAAGGGTTCTGAGAGGCGCCCATCGTGACTGACCCGGCACTTAAATTCGGCATACATTGCCTTTATAATGTTGATTATTTTATTGGGCATCCCTCGTTTTCGTAGTATTTCCCAAATATATTTCCTGTCGAGACTATCAAAAGCCTTTTTAAAGTCGATAAAAAGTAAATAAGCTGATGTTCTGTATTCACAGCATTGTTCAACAATGATTCGGACGGCATTTATTATATCAACACAGGATCGGTTTTGTCTAAAGCCAAACTGATTTTCTCTTAGAGTTCGATACACCGCCTCTTCAATTCGGGACAGTAAGATCGTGGAGAACACTTTGCTAGGAATCGAGAGTAAGGTGATACCTCTGTAGTTGTTACAATCAGAGGTATCTCCCTTTTTTGCGACTTTTACAAGTATGCCTTCATTCCACTGACGAGGGTAGGATTCTTCTTCCCATACCTGACGGAAGATTGGAAGTAAGGTTTCAGCTGCGGTATCTGGATCTGCTATGAGGTATTCAGCATATATGTCATCAGTTCCTGGGGCCTTGCCCTTTTTTAAGGACTTGATTGCTGAAATTATTTCATTTTTCGTAGGGGGCGCGCTGTTTACCCCATTGAAGTGGGGTTGGCTGTTGTAGTTTGCAGCAATAGTGTTGGAATTTAAGGTCGCTTCACCTACAGGATTATTTAATACTTTCTTGAAGTGTTCCACCCATACACTCAATTGTTGTTCGCTTTCAGTAATAAGATTTCCGTTTAAGTCTTTTACTGGTTTTTGACCACTCCTGTATTTTCCGGTGAGTTCCCTACTAATCTCATAGAGTTCCCTCATATTATTTAATCTGGCTGCCGTTTCAGCTCGACTTGCTAATGTGTCAGCCCATTCCCTCTTGTCTTTTCTAGCAGACTTCTTAATTTGCTTGCATTTTTCTTTATACCTTGCGGCTAACTGCCTTGCTTCCTCCGTGTCATTGTTGTTCGTCCGTCTGAGAAGCGATTCTTTAATTTTCCGCCGCTGTTCAATAAGTGTCCACGTATTATTTGTTAGCCATACTTTCTTTGCTTGAGGCGTGTGGTCTCAAGTGCAAGAGGGAGAAGTGCGTTTTCTCCAATATGAAATCGAATATTTAGGAAGACGAATAAGTGCTAGTGGGGTTTCTCCGAATGAAGCAGACGTAGAAGCTACGACGTCCACAAAATATAAAAGACCTTGAAGCTTTTTTAGGTAACTACTACCATAGCTTCATACGGAATTTTTCAAAAATTGCAGCGCCTCTTAATCAACTTGGCGGAAAAATCTACCGTTTAAATGGCAAAGCGCACAAGAGTATGCCTTTAAATCTTTAAAAGATTCAATAGTAAAAGCCACTGAATTAGCACATTATCAGAATAACCTCCCACTACTTCTTGCTATTCGCTTCCCAAGGCAGTCGGTTCTATGTTCCGGAGCGACTCGGGATTTTTCCCGACCAAGGGCTGTCATTTCAGCCCCATTTAAATTGTTGTGTTCCTCCAAATTGTCATCCTCCCAGCAGCTCCTTCCAGCGGGACTGCGCCGTATTCTCCTGCTCCGGGAAGGTATCGAATCCAATCCCCATCTGTCTCCTGACCCCGGTCCTGAGAAATGGTTTTGCTGCGTTTGCCGGAAAAGAATCTTTTTAGGACGGTCATACTCTTGTCAGTGTGTCACGTGCGGGATGGTTGTATCGGACAGGTTGTTCTGGGCTAGATCCCAAAACACGACGTCCTCGTAACATTTATAAATCTTTTGTGGCTCCTTGCTGTTCACGCCCAAGGGCGGCCCGTAGTCTACGCATTAGCGCCAAACCAAAAGGGCTTGATTGCGCCATGTTTCCAGGCCGCAAACCCAAAACACAGGGTATCCCAGTTCTTACCCAGGGACGTCCAGTCCCAGGGCCACAACTGCAATTGCGTCCCAGCCTTTCACAACTCAGGCGTAGTCAACCGTCACTTACTCCAAGAGTGACGACGTCTCCCCCGCTGCACTTCAGAATTCTGCGGTTAAACTGCAATGGATTCCCGACCACGGAGACAGTCGATTTCATGAAGCGGCACAACATCCGCATTGCTGAGATTCAAGAGACTAAACTAACCATCGTCGTCAACAATAATTGCACGAACCAGTCAAGAACTATTAGCCGGCAATCGCGGACGCGCTCCTATAATTTTATTTTAAATACTTGTGCATACATTCATTTTGCATAATTTGAATTTTTTAAAGTTAATTTCATTTATTAATACAAGTTTGAACGGTGAATTGTGTACAATCATTAATAACCAAAGAAATAATTAAAACCTGAGAATTTTATAACGTTTAAAAAGAAGTAGTGAAGAGTGAAGCGAAGAAATACCAGGTGAGTTTGTTCATGTCTCAGAACATCACGGCTTATCTGTCCGGTCAGCATAGAAATCATCAACATCTACATCCCTCCTGCCACCTGTTGCCCAAGTGGATACCGCCTTAATATCAGCGCTGGCAATAATCGCATTATCTTAGGCGATTTCAATGCCCACCGCGATCTATGCATTCAAACTTGCAGGCGGACAGCAGGGTGAGATGTTGGCGGATCAAATAGAAATAACGACGTTCTGTACAATAAACGGAGACACCTACTCGTATGGTGGGAAGCCGTCACAATTCACCAGATATAACAATCGTTAGCGCAGGACTTGTAAACTACGTCAACTGGCAGCCGATAGTAACATTGACATCCGACCACCTGGAAATACTTATTTCGCTCGAACGCACTTTCATAAACTTTAAAAAAGGAAAGTGGGATGAATACAAATCCATTACAGACAACCGCTTTGCTTCCCTCCCTATCCCGACTGATGCTCGTCAAGGGGAGCGTGCTTTCCGCAAGTTTATTGAATCCGCCTTGGCTCGCTTTATTCCCGCGAGAGAATTCCCGAAATTCGGCCTCATTTTCCGGCGGAGGCCGCAAATTTAGCGAGAGAGCGTGACCTTATAAGACAGCTCCATTCCAGCGACACCCAAATACGGGATATAACCCAACGCATCAGATGCTTGTGGATGAACACAGGCGGGCGAAATGGGAGGAGTCTCTAAGTAGTTGTAACCTCTTTGCCGGTGTGGGTAAGCTTTGGTCCACTGTAAAGTCCCTATCGAATCCGTCTAAGTACAATGACAAAATTTCCATCGCCTTTGGCGATAAAGGGCTGTCGGATGCGAAAAAATGCGCGAGCGGTTTTTGCCGACAATATATAATGCATTCTACGGTTGAGAAAGTTAGACGTAGGGCCAACAGACGTGCATATAAACATAAATTCAGCGCGTCCCCAATTACCATCACCGCCAAAGAGGTAGGTCTTGCTAAACTATCCAAAACAGTGAGCCCAAACGGCATAGCCATGCCGATTCTTAAAAGCCTAGGAAAAGAGTGTTTCAAATATATAGCACATGTCTTCCACCTGTCTCTTTCCACCTTTGTCATTCCCGAAAAATGGAAAATGGCCAAGGTGGTCCCGCTACTAAAGCCTAGGAAACCAGATAACATAGGAGATTCATATCGCCCGATATCTCTTCTATCGCCAGTATCGAAGACACTTGAATCAGTTTTGCAACTAGCCTGTCATCAGCATGGCTTTAGAAAACTTCATAGCACAACCACCGCGCCAAATGCCATTAGCACCCAAATAAATTGCGGTTGAAATCAAAACCCCCACCAGAGAACAGTACTCGTTGTTGCGCTAGACCTCTAAAAAGCTTTTGATACGGTCAACTACGGCACGTTGCTGCAAGACCTGGAAGGGTCTACCCTTCCCCCAAGTCTTAAAAGGTGGACAGCAAATTATCTAAGTGGTCGGCAGGCATCGGTGCAATTTAGAAAAGAAACATCAAAACCAAGAATAATTAAACAAGGGGCGCCACAGGGTGGTGTTTTATCCCCACTTTTGCTTAACTTCTACATATCAAAGCTACCTTCGCCACCAGAAGGAGTTACTATCGTTTCCTACTCCGATGACCACAGGCACAGGCCCACAGATCGATGAGCTTTGCAACAGAATAAACAGCTACCCCTGATCTCTACAGTTTTTCACCTCGCGAAACCTGACATTAACACCGACTTAATAACCGGCGACCTTATTTACAACATGGACGTCCCAAATGTCGACCATTTTGAACATCCACGTCAATGCCACTACGCTACCGACTGTCTTACACCCCAAAATCTTGGGTGTGACGATTGATCAGGATCTACATTTTGGGGAGCATGCAGCCCAATTATACCGAAACTCCATAGCCGTAATAAAATCCTCAAATCTCTTGCTGGCAGTACTTGGGGAAAAGATAAAAAACGCCCATTACCGCTCACAAAACAATTGGCCAGTCGATTGCATGCTACGCGTTCCCGATATGGTCGCCAAGCCTAAAGACTAATCACTGGAAGAAGCTACAGGCCTGCCAAAATACTGCTCTCAGAACCACCACGGGTTGCCTTCTTATGTCCCCAGAACACCACCTACATAATGAGGCGAGAATACTCCCCATTAGGGAGAGAAATGAGATGCTAACCAAACAGTTCCTGTTGAATACCCAGAAACCTGGGCATCCCAACAGACATCTGATTGATGAGCCAACACCGCACAGGGACTTAAGAAGTCATATACATAAGCATTATGAGGAAATACGGCACCTGACAACACCGTCGTAGGAAGCTAAAAACACAAACAGGTCCTCAGTGAAATCCACAAACAGGCGTCGGACCTCTATGCTAGGAATTGCCCGGTTAATCCAGTACTCAAAGAACAATACCCCAAACTTGCAGAAGAGGAACGCACACTCCCCAGGGAAACGCGAGTCACTCTAGCTTAACTTCGATCTGGATACTGTAATAGGTTAGACTCTTACCTATTCAGAGTCAACCCCGACATACAAAACATATGTCCTGCTTGTAACGTGTCCCCACATAACACCAGTCTTCAACTGTATTGTGGAACCAACGCCTCTAACACCCCTCTCATTATGGTCCACCCCTGTTGAAACAGCAAGTTTCCTTGGATTCCCGTTAGAGGGTATCGATGACAATTTGTGATCGGTCGCACCTATTGGATGGGGCGAAGCACTGCTACAACAACAACAACTTCTTGCTACTAATGCGTCGTCATAAGGCATAGATGCCGTAATTTCCCCTTCGTACCCCAATGAAATTGAGAGACCAATAGCATTTGCATCAAAGACTCTTGACCAACATCAAGTAAAATACAGTCAGACCAAAAATGGGGCATTATATATTGTATTTGGGGTAGAACGTTTCCACCAGTATGTGTATGGCCATAAATTTACGCTGATCACGGATCATAAACCAGTCGTGAGTATTTTTAGTCCAGATAAGCAGTTGCCTACCATGACCGCTCAACGCCTTCAACGCTGGGCTATTACCTTGATGGCATACAAATATGACATATATAAACCTGCATCGCAATACGGAAACGCCAACGCCCAATCACGGCTTCCATGTGCAACTGATCCGTAGTTCGACAAAAGCGAAGCTTGTTTGAATGTGGATAATTTTGAAACGCCCGTAAACCCAAGATTAATATTGGAACATATCAAATTAGATGATGCTGATACGTAATGGTTTGCCAGAGCACTCATCAAGTAGCTGTTAATGATATTATATATTACAGAGCCAAGCACAAGTCGAGTTGTTATTCCAAGGTCGTTACGTAAACGAATTTGGCAGCATGACGGCCACTGGGGCGTAATCAAGATGAAGCAGCTTGCTCGCAGCCAGCGGGTATAAATACAAGTATTGAGAGCCGTGCTAAAGACTGTGAAACCTGCAAAACAAAGTCATGTAATCCTGCTCGCGAATTCAGCAGTTGGCCAGAGAATTCACGTCCATGGGAACGTGTGCTCAACTAAAAACAACATCAGATACCATTTTAGCTCTCTCCGCTATATTCGATATTGCAGGACTTCCCGAAAGGTTAGTCAGTGATAATGAGCCGCAACTAACAGCTGACCTTTTTAAAGAATTTTGTGCTAAAAATGGAATAAAACATATAAAATCAACACCGTTCCACCCGGCATCCAACGGACTAGCTGAACGCTTTGTACACACTTTTAAAGCGACAATGGTTTAGAATTTACAGGATGGGTTGTCGATTCCATCTGCGTTAATAAAATATCTTTCGACATATCGTTCGATGCCTCATGCAGAAGGTAAGATACCTGCTCAACTGTTGCATGACTGCGGGCTGCGCACGCTGCTGTCTCAAACACTGTCATGTACTCACAGAGAACGGAGCAAAAAAGGAAACACTAAATTTAAACCTTCGCAATTGGTTTACATGCGGAATTATGCTCGCGGACCTAAGTGGATGAAGGATAAAATCGAAAGAGTTCTAGGAAAGATGATGTAAATAGTATAGTTCCCGATAGGGTACAAAAACGACACCAAAACCCACTGAAAGAAAGGAGCGAAGATCATGTTACCATCCAACCTGTTGTAGATGCCACTGTACAATGGCGTTCGTCACGTGCTGGTACTTCCGCTGAGCGTAACAGTTGCTCTGCCGATGAGCAGGACACCTCTCTTCGTGAAGCACCTACCTACCAACTCGTAGACGTGAGCGTAATCGAACAACCGGGTTTAGGGCGGAAGATTTTCGAAAATAGACGGTTGAGAAATAATATAAGTATAATTGCAAGTACCTCATTAATATTCTCTTAAATAAATCCGAACATATATGTATTTACACTAACATGGAATTACTCATAAATAACATGTGTACATACTTAAGCATACATAATGAATTCAGCTAATTATGCGTTATACTAGCAAGTACCCGGCTCATTTCCTTACGACGCAAAAAGTAAATCTATTGAGTTTCGCTATTTGGGTATAGTTTAAAAGAAGAGATACAGATACATACATACGTACATATGTCATGAATTTTTTATGCTACGAAGGTAATTGTGCCCTCTGTTGTATGAAATGCAAACAATTTTAATTCGTTAACGTTATAAACGACTTAGTAATGAACAACTTTGGAAGAAAAAAAAAACGCAAAAAGATACGTACAAATATATTTTATTGCTTGCACTAAATGACAGTACTCTACATTTAAGTGAGCGGAGAAACATCTGGAAAAAACGGTGCAATATGGAACGATCCACCGGTTGTCAACGTTGTACTCATTAGAAAGGACATGGGTATAGCACCTACCGCTGGGGACCTTCGTCTATATTTTGGATATCTATCTTCCCCGGTCTGCGTATGCTGTAGAAGTTCGCTTAGGTATCGTTTTGATCATCGTCCATTCAACATGCAGGGCGATGATAAATTATCAACCTCACATGGGCTGTGGATCATATTTTTAGTATTTTATCATACAACATCGGATCTTCGTCTTTGTTTCGAATTTCCGCTGATATAATGCGATCCATGTCATTGAGAAGAATTTTTTCTATTGGCCAAATTAAAATATGCGTAATTCAACAGTAAAGATATGGCATCTAACTTTTCCAAAAATATCTTGTTTTGTAATTAAATCCATGAGTTGGTGCAGTTTGATATGGAATACTCTTGACACAATGTCACGGCGTTCACTTAGTCGTTGACTAGGAAACGATTCGTTTTTGATTTCACTCGACTCTGGATTGCATGTGAATGTTATAAATAAGTCAGGCCTTCTATAATGACGGACATATAAGAGGGCGTCTTGTGAACGTTCCTACAAATATCGAGGCGATCCAGTAAATGAAGACGGCAAAATTACCAACTGACCAATATTTTCAGGATTGCAATCCTCGTTAACAGCATCCCTTAGATATATATAATTATCTGTACGCAACGTCTTTTGGTGTGCTCTTATATAATTCAACCTTTAGGTCATCACAGAATTGGTTAAAGAGATATCCATTTCTAAAGCTATTTTCTCTAATCATAATTTTATAAGCATACAATTTCATATATGAAACTGTTTTTTGTGGGTTAGGTGCCCAACTACTTGGAGAAGTTTTGGGTATATTTATGCTGTAACCGTCTCACCATTTAAAAATATGATAGGATATTTCAAGGGGTCATATAAACGATGAATTTCTGACACACGATGGAGAGTGCTATCGCGGGACTGTTGGACAATATCGCGGGGACCAGCATTTTCGTCAACTATCAATACTGCGACCTCGCTTGTAGTCGAGTCATTATAGCGCCCACGGTGCTCATTAACAGGGCGTTTGTCGGCATTGATTACAACCTCATAGTTATTCGAATTAGATGGCATACGCTCCATTGAAGTCATAAAACTTCGAACATACACATTATATTCAAGAAGAATTTCTTGAATTAATATCAAAATATCTCTTTGAAGAGTTGGTTCAGCAATTTGGCGCAACGAAAGCTGCTTCTCTTGGCAAGAAAAATATATTTGTAAATATTTTGGAACCATGTTCGGCGGTGGTAATAAACTTCCAATAATATGGTACACATGTCCATGTATTTTGAAAGTTGAATGAAATTACCTCCTCTAATTTCATTACCGCCAAACGAAGTCATAGCGAAACAACCATTGTATTTTCTTATATTTTGTTTAAAATGACTGGACGACGTATGCTCTCCTGTAAGCAGAGCTTTGATTGTTGGCGGAAGCTCATTGATATCACTTAATTTCACATGACTCTTACTACAGCACATTCCTGGTGTTTCATTTGGCCACTTCCTAGCCTTATAAAAAACGCAAACCTCACTCATGCGGCCAATGAAAAGTAGAGAATTTTCCATATAATTCAGTTGTAGTCTGTAGTTAAATGCTGACTTCAGACCAATCGCCCTTTGCCTGTTATTCAATGCTCGCTACCTTTCATTTTCAACACGCCTTGCACTCTCATCGGCTGTTGTTCATTTCTGCGAAACCTAATTGTGCGCCTATTTACAGAGGACATTCTTAGCTGGGATTTTGTTTTTGGCATGTCTAAAGGAATTGGCATGTCTATTTAATTTAAAACTTTACCCTTTAATTTAATTTAATTTATGAACAATATGTAATCAGTAACTTCTAGGCAACTTTTTGCAGTTTACAATCATAAATACAATGAATTTTGAAAAAGAGATACGTTCTTTGATTTGCGCGCGCTAACATCACTATGTATCAGCTCGTTGTGTAGCAAAAAAGTATGCGGCTTAGTGCAACTCTCCCCTTTGTTCCAAAAATTTATTCACCAACAAAAACAATGATAAAAACAATGATAATTCTTGCTCTAGTGGAAATCGACCGTTGCCTAATAATCCGACATCATACACAAAAACATTTAGAAGGGAGCCCGGCTCAAAAAAATCGACTCTCACAGTTGATGTTGATGCGGAAATTGTTTGCATAAAAGAAAATGAAAATCAAAACACAGATGACGATAACCATAGTTCTCGGCGTGCTGCTGATGCCAGAGAAAACAACAGCGGAAATATGTCTTCTCTCACATATTCCACTGTCACCGCCGCCGCTGCGGACGATTTCTCGAATGTTCAATCTACTCAGCATAGCAGAACTACTAATGCTTTAATGAAGTCTGCTATTGTTTTTGGTTCGAGCACTAATACTGATCTTAGCGTTGCTGCTCGCAATTCATGGTTTCACCTCTCTTCTTTTATGCCTTCGGTTACAGAGGATGACATAATAAAGTATGTATCTAAACACGCAGGCATCAATGTTGATGAACTATGTTGCAAAAAATTATTAAAGAAAAATGACCCAAGCGGAATGTACAATCGTAAGCACATAAATTTTAAACTTGGTGTCCCATCAAAATTTAATGATAAAGTTCTCGATGCTTCGGTGTGGCCGAGGGATGTAAAAATCAAACCTTTTCAATTTTTTCACCGGCGGAGGCCCACAACGCCAAAAACCTAAATTTCAATTCCACTCCAACTGATCTATACTATTTGCACCGATCTCATGATAAGCCCTGTGGTCTAAAAATATACTTTCAAAACATATCTGGTTTAAGGACAAAATCTGACATTGTTAGTTCATTTAGTGCACAAGTGGACTATGACATATTTGTCATCGTGGATACCTGGTTGCATTCTGGCTTTCATGACAGTGAGTTCTTTGACCCTAATCTTTTCGATGTCTTCCGTAAGGACAGGGATCCTTCTAAAACAGGCGCTTGTAGAGGAGGAGGAGTTCTTATTGCTGTACGCCGTAAATTTCGCGCATACGTCGTCACCCCTATGAATGATAATTCTTTATTGGATCAATTGTGTGTATGTATAAGTACGTCCTCAAAAAGTGACTCATTGTATATTGTGGCATCCTACATTCCACCCAATAGTGAGTTTGAATTGTATAAAATGCATGCGGATAATATTGTATCTCTTGGGGTTAATAATAATCCGGACGGTAATCTTTGTATTTTTGGTGATTTTAACTTAAGTAGTGTCCGTTGGACTTCCAGTTTTTGTAATTTAGATCTTACTCCATCTAATGTCACGAGTTCTTACGAGTCCTACTTTATTGATTCTATTCTCAGTCTAGACTTGAAACAAATAAACAAATTTGTTAATTCTTTGAACAAAATCTTAGATCTCGTATTTGTAAGCGATAATTTTAATTACAGTATATCTAATTGTTTATCTCCTATAACTCCGTGTGACAAACATCATGTTCCCTTAGTTGTAAGCATTGATTACTATAATTATTTGCCTATTTGTGAAGCCAATAATGATAAAATCGTATTTAATTTCTCAAAATGTGACTTTCAAAGTTTAAATAGCTCGTTGCTTGAGATTAATTGGGATTCCCTCTTATCTGACATGTCAACATCTAACTCTTTTCTGAAATTCAAGAAGGCTGCAAATGAGCTTTGTTTGAAGTATGTACCTTTAAAAAAAAAATGCCATACATAGTGCCTTGGTACACGAAAGGTTTAAAAAAGCTAAAAAATCTTAGAAATAAATATTATAAAAAATTTCTGAAATCTAAATGCCAGAATTTTTTTGTTATGTATCAGCGGTACTCAAAAGAATTCACAAGGGTAGATAAACATCTTCGAAAAAATTACACTCGTTCTGCTGAGTCCAGCATTAAATATAATCCTAAATTCTTTTGGACTTATATCAAATCCAAGAGATCGTGTTCAAACATCCCTAAATCGGTTTTCTTAGATGATAATTTCGCGGAGGTTCCTAAAGATGTGGTTGACCTCTTCGCTGATTTTTTTATGTCCAACTTCGTATCGGATGATTCCGATGCTTTACCAAGCTTTTCTTCTGACGAAAACACGTGCCTCAACTTCGGTTCCCTCACACTTTCTTCTGAAGATATCTCCAGCGGGCTATCGTTGCTAAAGCCTTCTTCGGAAACTGATGTCGATGGTCTGTCTGCGGTCCTCTTTAAATGTTGTCCAGCTTTTGTTGAGCCTTTGAAAATCTTGTTTAACAAGTCGCTGGCGTCTGGTAGCTTCATTGATGACTGGAAAGTCACTTACATAACTCCCATTCTAAAAAGTGGTAAGAAAAATAATGTTAGAAATTATCGGCCCATATCAAAACTTTCAACCATATCTAAACTTTTTGAGTGCGTAGTGAAAGAGAAGATTTATTTTGCTACAAAGTCCATTATATCTCATAACCAACATGGCTTTGTTCCCGGAAGGTCTACAGTTTCGAACTTAGCGGCTTTTAGTGACTACTGCATAACAGCGTTTTCTGATGGTCATCAAGTAGATTGTATATACACAGACTTTTCAAAAGCTTTCGATAAAGTCTCGCATAAAATTCTAGTTAAAAAACTGGCTTGTTTAGGTTTTCATTCCTACTTCTTGGAATGGATCAAATCCTATTTATCGAATAGACGCTGTGTTGTTACTATTGACGGCATGTGTTCCGAATCTTTCGTGGCCACTTCAGGCGTACCCCAAGGAAGCGTTCTTGGACCTCTACTGTTTGTCTTATTTATTAATGACATTGGAAGTTGTTTTTCATTCGCCAAGTGTTTGCTTTATGCAGACGATCTTAAGTTATTTGCTGTAGTCAAAGACTCTCTCGATGAAGCAAGGCTACAGCAGGATGTTAATGCTCTTTATCTATGGTGTAGTAAATCACCTTTATCTTTAAATATAAAGAAGTGTTTCAAAATGACTTTTGCGAAAATTTTTAATGTACGTAGTACGTCTTACAGCATTTCAAATGTTACTCTGCTAAATGTTAATGAAGTTAAAGACTTAGGAGTTATATTTGACACAAAACTCTCTTTCAATAGCCACATTAATTTCATTATCGCGAAGGCTTACTCAGTTCTGGGGTTTGTACGTCGTAACAGCACTAATTTCTCAGACCCATATACCTTGAAACTTTTATTTACAAGCTTTGTGCGCTCGCATCTTGAGTATGCTGTCTTCGTGTGGAGGCCCTATAATCAACTTCCGATTCAAAGGATTGAGCGTGTACAAAAGGTTTTCCTTAAATTTGCCCTACGGTTTCTGAATTTTGAAAACCCGGTTCCGGCCTACACAGCTCGTCTTCAACTGATAAACTTGCAATCTCTGGAAAGCCGTAGATATATCTTGTCTTTAACGTTTACGTTTAACATGATTCAAGGCATCGTTGATTGCCCATATCTCTTGCATAAAATATGTTTCAATGTCCCTAGACGTAATCTTCGTGTATCTTATCCATTTTATCTACCCAAAGTAAAAACGACATTTGCTGGAAATGCACCTTTGGTGCGCTCTTTGAGAGAATTTAATACTTTGTCAGAAACTACTGTCATTGATTTTACAATGACAAAACAGGCTTTCTTAAATCTTCTGTACACTACTCTGTAATGTAAATTTATCTAATTTGTAAATTTATCTAATTCACTATGTAGTCTGTAAGAAACATTGTATTTCAAAGATTACTATATTAAATAAATAATAATATAATATAATATAATAATAAAAAAAAGCATTATACAGAATTGAAAATAAGGTAAAGGGACAGAAAACACGTGTTTATTATTTTCTTAAGTTACATACATATGTGTTGCTTTGTTTGTAGTAAATCAATATCAAAGCAAATCACATTTTGGACTTGCATATAAGTGTGTTTCTAATCAACTTTACTACATACATAAGTACATATGTGTAGCTTTGTACGGAATTTACTGTTTTGATTTTCAGTTGTTGTCGCAAAACAATAACAAAGCAAAAAACTCGTGCATTTTCCAAGAGCGAAATGACGCACTCTCTTTGGCTGTGAGTATATGAATCTCTTGCTCTACGTTCACTTCACAGACACAAAGAGGTTTTTGTTGGACCGCTGTAACTTGGGTTTGGCCAACGAAAAGTCTTATGCTTGCATTATTTGCGGGTTTTCATCAACTTTATCCTAAAAATAAAGGACTTTAATTTGTGAAAATGGAAAAAATAACAAGCGCAGGGTGTTTATTTGCGCCAATACATTCTTAAAAAAAAAAATTCATAAAAAGCGGTTTGGTACTTCTTGAGATTAGCCATTGAAAACATTGCCCATATAAGCATTTTTATATCTTAATATATAAAAACACGTGTCACAACATTTTCGGCCGCAATGGAATCCTAAACTACTGAACCGATTTTGAATTTGTTTTGCACCCCGTGTGTAGTTTGACCTAGCTTGAGAGATAGGATAGGTTATATCTCTGTTTATATTCTCAATATTATTTTATTGCAAATTTTTTATTTGTTTATACGTAATAATAAAATGTTACGTATACGCAGTACCACTCATATTTTCAGTTGGAGCGGATGTACTTCCATGTAATTGCTTGGTGTTTAATTAAACAACCTGCTTATCAATAAAAACTATTATAGCGAATGATATCAAGTATAGCACATCACCAGGCCCGCCGAGAGGGTGGGGTGGTTCTGAGTGGGCCCGCGATTTAGAGGTACTATGACATTTTTTTTAATTCAGGAGAGTCTTTAATTGTGTAGAGGGTAATTTTATACCCCTGGGTGACTAGGGTCTCGAGATATAAGCCAAAACGTGGGCCAGTGAATGCCTAGACAGTGTTTATACAATATGGATATCAAATGAAAGGTGTTGATGAGTGCTTTAGTACAGAGTATTATACAAAGAGGGACTGGGACTGGGATTAGGACTAGGACTGGGACTGAGACTCGGAGTGGGACTGGGACTGAGACTTGGAGTGGGACTGGGACTGGAATAAAATAGACACCACCCTCTGGGACAGGCAGCCGGTTCTATGTACCGGAGCGACTCGGGATTTTTGCCGACCAAGGACTGTCATTTCAGTGTGACCCCATTTAATTTGTTGCGTCCCTTTCTCTGTATTCCACGGGTGCGTCGGCATTCGCCAAATGTGCAAGCCTTTGCAAGCGGTTTTGCAACTCTATTTGGTGTATCTGCTTCCTGTGTTGGCTTCCGTATCGCCTTTCTAGAGCGCTCATCAATGTTTCGTAGTTGTTCCGCTCTCCCTCGGGAATGGTATGTAGGATTTCAGATGCAGATCCTTTCAATGCCACGAATAGTGCAGCAACTTTATCTTCAGCACTCCAGTTGTTCACTGCTGCGGTCTTCTCAAACTGAATCTTAAACACCTGGAAAGGAACAGAACCGTCGAAGGATGGTGTTTTACCTTTGGATTACTCGCTGAAGCAGCTGGGCTATTTAGTTGTAACTGCTCCATACGACCCTTCAAATCATCGACTTCTGCCTGAAATTGAGCGATTTTTGCATCCTGCGCTTCCAGCTTTGATGTTACCCTTGCTTCGTGTGCTTCTAACTGCGAAGACATTTATGCCACCTGCAATGATAAGCGCTCCTCTTGTTCTTCCATCTTGGATGTTATGCGTGTCTCCTGCGATTCCAGTTGGGATGCCATATATGTTTTCTGTTCTTCCAGTTGAGTTTCCATCTTGGATGTCATATATGTCTTCTGTTCTTCCAGTTGAGTTTCCATCTTGGATGTTACTGTCGACGTTTGTGCAGATATTGCAGCTAATATCACGTTCAAGTCTGTGCTGGTAACGGCCTGCGATGTTTCGTTTTTCTCCTCCAATTTTGTTGTCCCATCGCCATCAAGATGAAAGACATACTCTTCCACGTCAATTCCTTCTAATTCCATTGCCTCTCGTAGTCGTGCCTGAAGTTCGAGTTTAATGCCGGTTGTATTCAATCCACGGCTCTTCAACTCCTTCTTCAGTTGCGGGATCTTCAATTCACTTAACTTTGCCATGTCCAAGTTGTATTCCCAATCTCCGGAATTTATTCAACAATTCCTCTTCTGACACCAATTGTAACGAATTTACTGCAATTCTCCACCTTCTGCTAAGTTAGAATCACTAAACTGTTGAATAAATAACTCCACTCTTCAATAATGCAAAATGGCCTTACTGATTGATAGCTTAAACGCAACCGACTTTTTGTGTCTCTACTGTCGCGCCTTTTATACTTTTTGATTTCTCGTTGCATACTTCTAGGCATTTAAATTCCAGAACTTACTAGTTAGTTATCAGCTACAAAATCACCAGCCACAACTACGTTTATAACTTCTCATGTGAGTAATACTTGCACAAATTATTGCCCTCTCTTGTGAGCACATCAGATAAGATATTTGCATGTGTTTGTGCGTTGCTTCTCTGCTGCGTGTACGTACATATGTGCAGACATAATGATTGAATTATTGACGTGCATAAAGTCACTGCTTAGCATCGGCTTAGAGATGATAGCATCGCTCAGTGCTGCTAACATTCGTTACAATATCATATACACATGCTACAGTCTCCCCCTTGACGGATGATGAGTGTTTGAACGATCATTCGTCACACGTTTGTTTGGCTGTTCGTGGTCTTCCTTTTCTGCGCATTGGGCGAACTGGAGCTGGAAGTTCTTCATCATTGCTACCTCTGTAGAGTGTTAAAGCTGAGGCGTGATACGAACCTAGCGGTACCTCAGGTTGTTCTTTGGAAGCGACTTCATACGTGGATGAGCCAATCTTACGAGTAACGATATATGGACCATCTCGCCTTGGCACAAATTTCGCTGTGACGCCCTTAGACGCTTGGCTGAGAAAACCTCGGAACCTACTTCAATATTATCTTGAGGTCTGCGATGTTTGTCGACATATGCTTTGGTGCGGTCTTGTAACAATTGCTCAGTTTCCCTTGCGTTCTTGAACCCTTCAATCATGCTCTTTAAATGTGGCGTAATTTCACGAATGAAGTTATAACTTTCTACGATAGCTCTGACATCATGCTCTATATCGTCGAATGTTCGCAGCTCTCGTCCAAAAGTGAGGTATGCCGCTGAGTATCCAATTGAATGACATTTAGCGGAATTCATGGCAGATCGTATAGCAGATAAGCCAATATCCCAAACATTGTGATGATTTGGACGATTATTGTTAGCTGGGCTTTCAGGTCCCTGTTTCTACGTTCTACTGGGTTGGGAGTAAATACTTGATTGATACCCATTGTGAGGACCAAATATAACACCATTAATTTGGCCCACACAAAGCGACCCCACATCATATTCAATACAGCATACATCATATTCGATACAACACTAACACAACAGCCAGTCACAAAAGGCTATAGCAACAGACCAACCAACAAGTTCAATACAGCATTGACACAACAGTCAGTCACAAAAGGCTATAGCAGCAGACCAACCAACAAGTCTCAGCAACACAACGAGCAAGCACACCACTTTAATGCCAACACAACAAACTAACAAATCTCAGCAACGCAACGAGCGTTCGCAACATCGAACAGCAACCATGGCAATGCAACCATTTGAGCCAGCAATACCAAACAACGCAATAAAAGGAGCAACTTAGCAGGACAGAAGTTAGTTAGCACGGAGCTGTGGCCGTGACCAGAGCTACTTGTGGAGCGTCCCTTGAAGTTGTCGTTTCTACCATGCGGGCAGGTCGTTTCACAGGAGTAAGTCGTGACCTCAAGTGGTGAATGTGTCGGTTATACCACCAAACACCGCTTGAGACTTCGCCAGCAACGGCACTACCACAGTAACGCGCACCCGCGAACAGGCAGCGTCCGCCCGCCTGCGCCGACAGTAACAGCGCTACGCAAGCATATACGTTGGCCGCAGCAACACTACGCAAACATACAACGCTAGCCGCAACACCACCATAGCTAATATATACGCTGGCCATACCATTACGCCAATCTACTACGCTGACCGCAACAGCACAATAGCTAATACACTACGTTGGCTTCAGTACTGCGCCGATCTACTACGCTGACCAAGACAGCGCCCCGATAATATACTGCGTTGACACAGCAAAGTTACGCAAACCTAATACGTCAACTGTACCAGAGTTACCCTCGTGCCGAAGTACGGAGCTGTGTCGTGACCAGAGCTACTTGTGGAGCGTCCTTTGAAGTTGTCGGTTCTACCATGTGGACAGGTCGCTTCACAGGAGTGAGTCGTGGCCTCAAGCGGTGAATGTGTCGGTTATACCACCAAACACCGCTTGAGACCTCGTGAGCAACGGCACCACCACAGTGACGCGCCCCGCGAGCAGGTGACATTCGCCAGCCAATCTACCACGCTGGTCACAATCGCAAACATACTACGTTGGCCATAGCATTACGCCAATCCACTACCCCGGCCACAATCGCACATACACTACGTCGGCCACAGCATTACGCCAGCCACTACGCTGACCGCGACCGCACCACGCTAACATATTACGTGGACCACATCACTCCGCAAACATACGACGTTGGCCACAGCATTGCGCCAACTGACTACGCTGACCGCAAGCGCCAACATACGACGCGGGCCACAACAGCGCTACGCAAGCACATTACGTTCGTCACCGCACCACGCTGGCCACAACGGCACTACGCACACATACTACGGTGACCACAGCAGAGCCACGCAAATACACGACGTCAACCACACTAGGGTTGCGTACATACACGCCAACGCAAGGCGTCACCGAAACACGTTTTACACGCACTCAGGCAACGACCAGCCGGGCGTCCTAACGGGACGTTCCTAACGGGACACGCACGCCGACGCAGGGCGTCACAAAACACATTTACACACACACAAGCAACGACCATCGAGGTGTCATAACGGGACACGAGCACCGTTGGCCCACCACGCAGTATAGAGGAAGCATACAGTGAAACGAAAACAACAAATATTTCTTCTTTTGATTACGTAAAATTTTTCATTTTTATTATAGTGTACATACATATATAGAATTAGAGAAATAAAGTGAATTTATATGAAAACGATTGGCACGGTGTCCCAAATTTACAAATCTATTGTAAGCGAACCTTGGACCCGGCGAGTATAGCCCTGGCACTTATTGAAGAAGCGCCGGAACGGAAAAAGCTTCGTTACAATTGGCGCCCGAGCAGGGACCCTTCAAATCGTTACCACGTCAGAAGGAACATCCCTGACGGGAAACCTAACCACAAAATGGTCGACCAGATCGATACCACGTGGTTAGACACAATTTCAAAGGAGCAGCTGATATCCATCACACAGGAATTGGGTATTGAGCAGACAGGTACCACCCGAGAAATCCGAAAGCGCATAGCAGCACTGGCCTCAAAGGCAAATACGGACTCGGAAATCCACGAACAATTTTTATCCCTACAAGCCACTTACTGTAGAAAGGTCCCTAACGCAATTAAAACAAAGAAGACTTCACTGCTTGAATTATGAATGTCGAATTGTCTTTATTCAAATAATTCAGCCTATTTATATTAGATTATTCTAAACATATTCTTACATATATATTTACATTTAAGCTTACATACTTACATACATAACTACATAACTACCTTAAACATACGTACTTACATACCTACATACTACTCGGCACAAAATATGTACCTACATATATGAGCTGCAAATTTATGGGAAATGCTAACCTTGCAAGTTGCAGGAATGCAAATTGCTGGGATTCAAATTCGTTTGGTTGTGTGTTGCACACGTCTGTTTATTAATGGCTGTGTCAGCATTAATTCTCAAATGCATTTTTATGTGTTGATGAATATTTAGACTATTTTTGTAGCAGGTTAGAATATTAGACTGATTTAAATATTTTGGATTAAATTGAATTGTTGGCTGCTTACGCTACAACTCCCTTTTTTTTTAGAATGCTTATGCATTTGGGGAATGCATGGGTATTCTATTTTTGTAAATTAATTCTACTTTTGTATTTTAATGTTTGTAGGTTGAACATCTTCTTATTCTACTAATTTAAGTCTATTTTTGTGTATTTTTAATTGCCTATTCTCTATGTTACTACTAAATTTTTGCTTATCCTCATTTCCTATTCTAGATGGGATTAAGGTGTCATAATTTTTATTATTAGTATTTTGTTCTTCATCGATTTCTTCTGCCTTATAGGGGATTAATGTAGAATTATTGTTTTCATCGATGTTTACTACTCTAAAGGGCCTTTTATATCTATTATCCAGCTTATGTCCTGATTCATTTTTTACTAACACTACATCTCCTATTTTTATTTCCTTAGAGTGAATATTCTTATCATAACTAATCTTTTGTTTTTCTTTAGCCTCTTTTACTAATTTAAAGGCTCTATCCTGTGCTATTTGTAACCTATATTTAATTTTTTATCGTAAGCCTCATAATTGTACAATGGGCTTACCGTATTTTCTTGTAGAGATTCGTAAGTCTGCGGTTTTTTGCGAAAGATCAATTCTAATGGACAATAATTATGGACTGTAGATGGGGTAGTATTGTAACAGTATGCAAAATATTTGAGATATTCATCCCAGTCATCTTTGTTAATGGATATGTATGAACGTACATATTCATTGAAAGTTCTATGACTACGTTCAACCGTGCCTAAAGTTTGGTGGTGATACGGCGTAGATGTTTTGTGCTCAATATTGAGAAGTTTACATAGTTCTTCAAACAGGCTATTTTGATATTCAGATCCCATATCCGTTATTATTGTTTCATACTTCCATAAATTAATATGAAATTCTCGAATATGGCTCTGGCTACTGTTTTTGCATGTTTGCTTTGCATAGGAATTGCTACTAAGTATTTAGTTAAATCACACATTTGAGTGACAGCGTATTCGTTTCCATTTAATGATCTTGGTAAAGGTCCAATTGTATCTATTTGTACTGTTTCGAACGCCCTTGGTGGTGTTTCAGGTAAAATCATTGGTTCTTTTAAATTTTTATAAATTTTATTTTTATTGCAATTAACGCATTTCTTTATGTATCTTCTGATATCATTTTTCATATTTTTCCAGTAATATTTTTGTCTTATTTTATTAGTTGTACGATTGATTCCTGGGTGGCCACCATTAACAGGATCATAGTGATATTTTTGAAGAATCTTTTTAATTTTATCGTTTTCCGTCACATGCATAACCTCCGGAGTTAATGCAATAGTTAAATTTTTGAGAACTTTGGTACCTATTTCTTTAAATGTGTCTACCCGGGCATAATTATCTTTAAACAATTTGTCTCCTAAGGACAACTGTATTTTCTTAATTCCCAAATTGCCGGCTTTTTCCATAAGCCTGGTAAAGAATTGGCCTAAGTCAATCTTCGCCTCAACAATTTGATTTATTTCACTACAAATTTTCTATCCTTTTTTGAAATATAATTTCGGAGGATCGAAAACGAGCTGGACTAGTCTTTTTACTTCACATTTATTAAGCGTTTCGTATATTATAGGGTTCTCTTTGTGACTTTTCTTCTCTTCATTTTTATGACTGTTATTACTGGAATTCTTTTTAGTTTGCGATCTTGTCGTTACTTTCATTATTTTACATGCCTGTACTGACATTTCTTTCAACTCATTGATATCTATTCGTGACAGAGCGTCAGCCACGTAATTTTCTTTTCCTGCTATGTACTCCACCCCAAAGGCATACTCTTCATTTAGATGAAGGGCTCTTCATTGAGAATAAATACGTTAAAGGTCGATGATCCGTTTTCACTGTGAATTTTCTGCCATAGACATATGGTCTGAAATATACAATTGCCCAATGTATGGCCGCTAATTCTTTTTCGATCGTGGCTTTGTTTATTTCGCCTTTTGTAAATGATCTTGAGGCATAGGCAATGGGCAATTGTTTTCCCTCATATTCTTGGCTTAGCACAGCACCGCAAGCATAACCACTTGCGTCGGTTGTAATAAAGAACTCTTCATCAAAATTGGGGTATTGTAGGATATTTGGACTAACTAGTGCATTTTTTAGGTAATTACAAGATTTCTCGCAGTCGTCTGTCCAATTGAAAATTACATTTTTCTTACTAAGTCTTGTTAGTATCCTGGCGTATTCCGCGAAATTTGGTATGAATCTTCTATAATAATTACAAAGTGCGACAAATCTTTTTGCTTCGTCGGCATTTTTGGGAGTTGGGTAGTTTTGAACAATTTTTAATTTGCTTGGGTCTGGTAAAATTCCAGTACTTGTGCATTTATGTCCAAGATAAGTGACTTCTTGGCTGAAAAATAGGCATTTGTCCGAATGTAATTTTAAATTATATTTCCTACATGTGGAGAATACATCCCGTAAATTTTTAATCATATGTTTTTCAGAGCATCCCAACACCACTAAATCGTCCATGTACAAGAATGCTTGTGATGGTTTTAGACCTGCGAATGCCAATGTCATCATTCTCTGGAATTAGTTTGGCGCTACTTTGAGGCCATAAGTTAATCTCTTGAACCGATAAGTACCGTTGTCTGCTGTAAAGGTTGTTATACCTCTTGATTCTGGGTTGAGTTCTATTTGGTGAAACCCTGACATTAAATCTAGGCATGAGAAATATTTTGCTCTTCCCAATTGATCCAGAATATCATCTATTCTAGGCAAAGGGAATTTATCAGCCGTTAATTTTTTATTTATTTGTCTGAAATCGACCACTAATCTCCACCTTTTTTCTACTTTGCCCGGAAGAGATTTTTTAGGTACTAATAGAATAGGGCTGTTGTACTCCGAGGTTGATGGCTCAATAATATCATCTTGAATTAGTTTATTTACTTGTTTATTTATTTCATTCTTATGTGCTTGGGGTAGTCTATAATTTTTAATGTACACAGAAGTGTTATCCTTCAGATGCAGCTTTTGTTTGTAGAAGTTGTTGGTCGTAATTGGTTCTGTTTCTAATGAGAATATATCAATGAATTCTGAGCATAATGTGTTCAGTGATTTACTAGCGAATGGTAGGAAAATTTTTATTTAATCTTTCTAACTTTTCTTTAGTATTATCTTTACATTGAGGTGTATTTTCAATTATTACATAATCCTCTAAACTTTCTGTTTTGATGTCGTAATCTTGAATGATTGCGTGTTTATCTGTTGTATTTATGATTCTGATTAAAGCTTGATTTGAGTTTACTATAGTGTTGGCTACAAAAATGCCCTTAATCAATTCTTGATGAGGCACTAATAGCTCCTTATTGTGACTATTGATATGAACCTGTCTAACTACTTCAGCTCTAGCGGGTATTGTAATGCTATTAATTGTTGGTTTATTTGTCATTTGTATAAATATATCATCTGGGTAGTCATATGGTCTTAATATTAGGCTGTCCCCAATCTTATTATAATCTAATATGCAATTATATTTTTTTAATGAAGTCGAGTCCCAAAATTCCATCACATGGGATTGGGAGATTGTCTTCTACTATGTGAAACTTATGTCGTATTAAAAGACTATCGTCTTTTAGATCTGCTTTTACTTTTCCAAGTGTGCTTGTTATGCCTCGGCCTATACCTTTTAAATCTGTGATTTGTGAGTTATTTATTGTGACATTACTGTCAATTTGACCCTTCTTTATTATTGAGATATCCACTCCTGTATCTATCAGGAACGTCGAAGTTGACTTATTTAGGGTAGTATTGGAAGATATGTAGCTATTTAGATGCAAGTTGAATGTGCATACTTTATTACCGTTAGAATTTACTGTTGGGGTGGAGTGGCTGGTTTTCCTGTTGGTTTATATTACGGAGGTTCGTTGTGTTACCCTGATTGGATGATCTTGACTGACCACCAAAATTACGTCTTTGGATATTATTATTTTGTCTATTATTATTGTTGTTGCTATATCTGTTAGTGTTGCCGTAATATCTTCGGTTTTGGTTACTTCTATAATTATTATTTTGGTAGCTTCTTCGGAAGTTACCTCGGTAATTACCTTGCGAGCGCGTCAATCGTAACACTGTATTTGGGTTACCCGTGACTTCAGTACAGCTATTCGTGAATTTTGAAATAGCCTCGTTAATAGATGTGAACGTTCCTGCCTGCATTATTAGTTTTACTCTTTCGTTAGCCGAGTTTTTACACATGGCTTTTACAGCTGATTGTGTGGCATATTGGGTTGCCACATCAGGTGCAAGTCCGTCTGATATGTAAGCACCTTCTAACGATTTTGTTAATTTTTCTATTTCTGCTACTGGTTAGCTGTTTTACTGCGCTGTTGAATGTTTAGGAGTTTTGCTGTCAAAACCTCTACAGATTCACCTTTAATTGCTGAAATCAAATTTTGCCTTATTTCTAGTATTGAGTTTTCGGTGCTCAAAAGGTTTCTAGCTGTTCCCTTGAGCTTTGTTTATATCATGGAGACTGCTATGGTCTCGTGAGTATCCTTAATTTGTTCTAGGATATCCAGTGCATCTAAGAAGCTATGTAAGTTCTCATGTTTACCATCAAACTCAGGCAGGATTGACGAAGCCGTTTTTAAGAATTCTACTGTGGTTTGAGCCATTTTGTCTTTTATTGTTTGGTAGTTTGGCGTCTCTGTTAAACTTTCTTTTTGTTCCTGTTTTTCTTCTTCTTTTTGTTCTACTTTTGATTCTTCTTCTAAATCAGATGCTGACTCCAGAAGGAATGTGTTATAGTCTATTTCTATTTCTTTCTTAAAACTCGTTGGTACTATGAATTCAATATCATATCTTGCCAGTGAGGACACCAATTTGTCTCTAATGCTGACAAAAATTTGATATGCTTGGTCTTTTCGATTGCTGTCGAGTTTACCATTTAACTGCTGAATTATTTTTCCTATTTTGTTGAACGATTCAACTATTATTTTAAGATGCTTTACTACTGTTTCTGCCTTAATTTTTGTATTTTTATTAATACATTTGTAAGATTTTTCTCCTATCTTTTTTTCTTCTATGAGTAGTTTATCTTCCCATTTGCCTATTGGGGCACTAAGCCTTATCTAAACCGTCTGCGCGGCTAGCATATCGCTTTTTTAGGAATTTATTATGGGTTGAGTAGAGTTTCAGAAACAAACTTATGCAACTGACTACGCAAATTATTAGAAGCATGATTTTGATAGTATCTAGTGCTTCAGTATGGTCTACTACTTCGACTGAGTTTACAACGTTTGCCGTTGGTTTTTCTATTTTCGATTCTTGGCCTCCCATCGTAAAAAAATAATATGAAGACAAAAAATTTTTGGTTTTTTTTTCTTTTTTTTTAAATTTTTCCAATATTTTAATCTGTTCTTCCCATAAATTTTACTTCCCATCTATATATCTCTTCAGCTGCTGTTGCGAGTGGGTTCCTAACATTCCATATTGTTGGTTCCCCAGCCATCTCAATAAGTTTCCAATGACTTTTCGACCAAATCAGAGTTTTTTCCTCATCTACAGTTTTAATTTCATTTGTAAGGTCCTCAAATGGGCCATTTACAAAAGTTTTAATCTTTCTTGGTCTTTCCATAATTTAAAATTAATAGTTTTACAAAATTATACTTTTTTTTTCAACACCCTAATATTTACATTGTTGGATTCGGTTTTTTATGTTTGTAACTATTGTTTCTTAATTCCTTTTTTTTTTTTTTTTATTTGAATTTTCTCTGCCTGATTAGTGCTTAAGTTTATTTTTTCATAGATCTTGGCTATTGATTTTCGTATGCCATATTGCTCTCCTCCTCTTTTTCTTTTTAATTTGACCGGCTTTGGAACTTTAGGTTCCTCAATTTTTTGAATTTTGTTCCTCTTTCTATACTCTTCAATTGTTATTGGCTTAGGGCCTTGGTTTATTTTCTCGGGTGTTTTCTTTTCACCTTCTAGGAAATTTAAATTTTGTCTAGCTAGTTTATAAAAAATTTGGTCAAACTGACTTTGATTTTGTATGTCCTCTTAATAATAATAATAATAATAATACCCAACGGATTAAACCCACCAAAGCCCGCCCGACCGGCGCGAGGGGCGCATCCGCATGACGCACGGATTTGTTATTGCCGAGTTGTTGATAGGCGGAGGTTTGTTAAGCGTCGAGATCTAAAACTGCTCAGCTACAGAATAAAAATCATCAGCTGAGTACTATACATAACAGTTAGAAATTACATAGAAATTATACATATATATACTACATTGTTAAATAAGTGAACATTTTTAATTTATTTTATTTTTTTTTTTTTGTTAAGAGTTAAGATAGGATAAGACAGTTTTCTTTATGGTAAAAAGTGAATCCGTTATATCAAATGAATTAGAATGAGTGTTAAAATCATGACACAAACACCGAAAAGATTCATTTAATTCGAAATTAGTTCTACACTGCCTCAAAAGAAGAGGTTTGTAATGTCTTGACACCCGTGATGGGACGTTGAAGTTTACTTCGTTCAAAAGAATTGGACTAGAAATCAGTCCATTCAGGAGTTTAGCCATAAATATAACGCCTAGCATTTCTCTACGACTTGCAAGAGTTGGAAGATTGATAAACTTTAACCGACTAGTATAAGGTGGAAGATTATACGCAGAGTCCCACTGAAAATTCCTTAAATAGAAAAGTAGAAATTGCTTTTGTATTGATTCAAGTCTATCTGCATGAACTCGATATTGTGGACTCCAGACTATTGATCCGTATTCTAGTATCGGTCTAACTAAGGTGATGAAAAGGGCTTTAGTTACATAAGGGTCACTAAATTCTTTGGACCACCGTTTCACGTATGAAAGAACACCTCTAGCCTTATTGACAATAGCATTAATATGAAGGTTGAAACTAAGTTTAACATCTATCGTGACTCCCAAGTCCTCAAAATAGTTTACTGGGAACATAATTCAATAAGCATCAAAAACAATTTTTTACAGAAAAAATATAATTTTTGCTTGTCAATAGGCAGCCGCTAGGTTGCCCGAATATTTTTTTTTTTTTTTTTTTAAATAATGGTTAAAGAAATGACTTCATACTTAAGCTAGTGTATTTATTATACTTATAGTTATCATGCTCCTCTTGTTTATCACCATTGAAAATGTGGTACGCTTCACGAGATCAGTGTCATTCTTGCTCTGGGGCTATGCTAATATCGTTCCAATTTTAATGTATTTTCCGTTGAAGTAATTGCCACAATATGCTAATCTTCGTGTATTTTCCGTTGAAGTAATTGCCACAATATGCTAATCTTCGTGTATTTTCCGTTGAAGTAATTGCCACAATATGCTAATCTTCGTGTATTTTCCGTTGACGTAATTTCCTCAATTTTTATTATTGGTGCCCGACTTTAACACCTTCTCTTTTTTTTTTCTTTTTACAAGGCTTAGGCTGTAATCAGCCAGAAAAATCCTGTCGGCTATGACATTAGGCTGAAAAATCAGCCAGTAGCATCATAGGCAGGATCGCCATGTAGAAAGGTCCCTAACGCAATTAAAACAAAGAAGACTTCACTGCTTGAATTATGAATGTCGAATTCATCAGCCTATTTATATTAGATTATTCTAAACCTATTCTTACATATCTATTTACATTTAAGCTTACATACTTACATACATAACTACCTTAAACATACATACTTACATACCTACATACATACTACTCGGCACAAAATATGTACCTACATATATGAGCTGCAAATTTATGGGGAATGCTAACCTTGCAAGTTGCAGGAATGCAAATTGCTGGGATTCAAATTCGTTTGGTTGTGTGTTGTACACGTCTGTTTATGGATGGCTGTGTCAGCATTAATTCTCAAATGCATTTTTATGTGTTGATGAACATTTAGACTACTTTTGTAGCAGGTTAGAATATTAGACTGATTTAAATATTTTGGATTAAATTGAATTGTTGGCTGCTTACACAACACTACAAGGAAACTACGCACATGAGCGACGTAAATGAGGTTAAGACACCGACTCCGTCGAACGAAGGAGGCACATCGAGGGTCGCCGTTACAACAGTAGAACAAACTCAATTCGCGTTTCCTCCCAGGAATACAGTATCCACACAACAGTACTTACCAGCAGGAATAGCGGTACCACCCAACGGTACATCTCAGGCACCTCCCAGGAGTACAGTACCCACACAACAGCACGTACCATCAGAAATTACGGCATCATCAACCGGCACATCTTAACCCACGCAACCGTACTGTAACGAAGCTTTTTCGTGCCCCGCTGCTTCTTTGATATTTGCTGGGGTATACTCGCCGTGCCCAGGGTTCGTTTACCATAAATTTGTATTAAAGGGGCACCTTGCAAATCGATTTAATATAAAAACTTCACTTTATTGCTTTAACTCTATATACTACAACTGTAAAAATAAAGGTGAGCGGGTGTCACCTGTCGCGGTTGCGCGTTACTGTGGCGCGGCCTTTGGTCTCTGGGGGGTGATGCGTAGAGAAGGTCAACCGCAATCACCATTCCACGACTCGCTCCTAGGAAGTGGATTCCTATTGCATAGAGCAGGTCACCTGCAATAGGGATATACTTCGCTAGTAGCTCTGGTCACGACCACAGCTCCGTGCTGACTTGTATTGCTGAAGCGTTTATTTGTATTACTCTGCTGCGCCTTGCGTCGGCGTCTATTTGTATTGCTGGTTGTTGGGTGATTCTCTGCCACGCCTTGCGTCCGCGTCTACTCGCGTGTGCTGGGCGATACTCTGTCGCGCCTTGTATTACTCTGCTGGTGTACCTCTACTGACGGGGGTGAGCGGGTGTCACCTGTCGCGGTTGCGCGTTACTGTGGCGGGGCCTTTGGTCTCTGGGGGGTGATGCGTAGAGAAGGTCAACCGCAATCACCATTCCACGACTCGCTCCTATGAAGTGGATTCCTATTGCATAGAGTAGGTCAACTGCGATAGGGATCTACTTCGCTAGTAGCTCTGGTCACGACCACAGCTCCGTGCTGACTGACTGCTGTGCTGCTGTGTCGCTCCTTTTATTGCCTTGTTTGGCATTGCTGGCTCAAATGGTTGCGTTGGTATGGTTGCTGTTCGATGTTGCGAACGCTCGTTGCGTTGCTGAAACTTGTTGGTTGGTCTGTTGCTATAGCCTTTTGTGACTGGCTGTTGTGTCAATGCTGTGTTGAACTTGTTGGTTGGTCTGTTGCTATAGCCTTTTGTGACTGGCTGTTGAGTTATTGTTGTATCAAATATGATGTATGCTGTATTGGACTTGTTGGTTGGTCTGTTGCTATAGCCTTTTGTGGCCGGCTGTTGTGTTAGTGCTGTATCGAATATGATGTGGGGTCGCTTTGTGTGGGCCAAATTAATGGTGTTATATTTGGTCCTCACAGTACTTACCAGCGGGAATGACGGCACCAGCCATGAACTATACATGCCAAGTAACTCAAGCACCGACCGTGGTGTTCGCGCCCATCATCGACCAGGTAAGAAGGTGGTCCGTAAAGTATGAAGGTGGACGGGACCCGTTAGCATTCATCGAACGGTTAGAGGAGTTAGCCTGCCAAAAACCATGCCCGCGCTACTAGGGAGCGCCGCGCTACAATGGTACCGCAATAACAATGCGCACTGGGGAGAGTGGCCACCCCGATTACCAACTTTACATCCGACGGAGGGACTTCACTAATCTCGCAGAGCTCCTGACACTTGCCGAAGAATACGAGAACATACGCGAGGACTATCGAAGATCATCAGACGGACATCACCGCGAAGTTACGCGACACATCGCCAGTGACACAACCCGGGTGTCACCATCAAAACCTGCAACACAACCACCACCACCACCGAACCTAACGAACCGGACGCCTCCAGGCAATCAGAGATACGACCACAACGGCGTATGCAGGAGATGCGGCGAACGAGGACATGACACCAATAGGTGCCGAACCCCACAGAAAATTTTTTGATGGGGATGTGGCCGCAACGATATACGAACCATCGAATGCTGCCTGCCGACGTCAGGAAAACGACAGAGGGCTCCACGAAGAAGAAGGCGCCGTGAGCCCAAGGGACCTAGCGCCAAAACGGCAGTAACGATACCCAAGGAACCCAGCGCTGAAACGGCAGTAACAATGTACCAAGAGCATGGTCGCCTCTACGCCGTAGCCAAGCTCGGCGCGGAATCAGCCGAGGCGGTCATCGACACAGGGGCATCAAGAAGTTTCGTCTCGAGCAGCTTAGCAGAAAGTGTGGTGAACTGGGGAATCGGAGAAATGGTGAGAGTGGCCATCAAAATAACGATGGCAAACGGGACTAGCACTACCATCTTCGACGCCATAAGGACTGAGGTACGCCTCGGAGAAGCGTCACTCCACACAGTTTTACACGTCATGCCCGGAGCAATCGACGACATCATACTGGGCCTAGATACGCTAGGAAGCATGGGAGCCACCATATCATGTGGAGAAGGCCACCTCGTGCTAACCAGACCCCTTGCCCAGCACACACCGAATCCTGGAGCCGCGCCAGAAACTGTTAAGAGAACAACACCAGCAAGAACGAATATCGCCAGGTACGACAACCCTGGGACTATTCCAATTTCAATATCATCAAGAAAGGATTTCGCCAGGTACGACAGCCCTGGGACTATTCAAAGTACACCATCAGCCAGAACGGATATCGCCAGGTACGACAGCCCTGGGACTATTCAAAATTCAACATCCTCAAGAACGGATATCGCCAGGTATGACACCCCGGGGACTAATCAGAGTATAACACGAGCGAGAAAGGGTAACGCCGGGTACGACACCCCTGGAGCCCCATCTGGAACCATTCAGGGTGTAACAGCACCGAGCAGTAGTAACTTCAAGCACGACGGCATTATGCAAAACAACGACGACGACATACAAGAAGAAGCGGAACGAGTGCGCGATTTTCTGGCAAAGGAACTCCGAAAATTCGAGAGCATGAGTGGAGTGACGACAATAGCCGAGCACAAGATTGTCCTGACGGACGAACGCCCCATCAAGCAACGTTACTTCCCACGCAACCCAGCCATGCAGACAATCATCAACAGCGAAGTTGACGAATTGCTCCAGAAAGGATGCATCGAGCCATCCTGTAGCCCACACAGCGCACCGATCGTACTGGCCAAGAAGAAAAACGGGAAGTGGAGGTTATCCGTGGACTATCGACAGCTCAACGCCCGATCCGTACCCGACGCATACCCCTTAGCCAGAATACAACACATCCTGGACAAACTACGACGAGCGAAGTACATCAGCAGCTTAGACTTGAAGAACGGCTACTGGCAAATACCACTGGAGCCCAAGAGCCGGCCCTACACTGATTTCACAGTACCGGGACGCGGATTATTCCAGTGGCGCGTTATGCCTTTCGGCCTACACTCTGCACCCGCAACGTTTCAAAGAGCACTAGATCAGGTTATTGGGCCTGAAATGGAACCCCACGCCTTCGCATACCTCGCTTACATAATCGTCATAGGATCCACTGTGGAGGAAATCTGAGAGAAGTAATGCTACGACTACAGCGCGCCAACCTCAGAATAAATCCGGAGAAATGCGAATTCTTCAATAAGGAAATCCGATACCTAGGACACCTAGTAAGCGACAAGGGAATTCACACCGACCCCGAGAAAGTCACAGCCATCAAAGACTTGAAGCCACCAACGAACGTGAAAGAGGTACGCCAATATCTCGGTATAGCATCCTGGTACCGACGTTTCGTACCCGAATTCGCCACGATCAGCCAACCACTCACAACCCTGCTGAAAAAGGGTAAACACTGGAAGGGGGGGGGCCGAAAAACAGGAGGCCTTCGAGGTCTTAAAGCAAAACCTCACGGAAGCACTGATACTTGCCTGCCCGGACTTCACCAAGACCTTCACCTTACAAACGGACGCCAGCAATTTCGGGCTGGGTGCCGTATTGATACAGGACCTGGAAGGCGGAGAACTCGTGAACGCCTACGCCAGCAGGAAACTCAACAAGGCAGAAACCAACTACTCGCCCACCGAGAAGGAGTGCTTCGCGATAGTCTGGGGAATACGCAAGATGGGGCCATACTTGGAAGGATACCGATTCAAGGTAATCACGGACCATATGTCTCTAAAGTGGTTAAACTCCATCGAAAGCCCTTCAGGCCGTATAGCACGATGGGCCTTGGAGCTTCAACAACGCAATTTCGACATCGAGTACAGGAAAGGGAAGCTGAACCTGGTAGCGGATGCACTATCACGGCAGCCACTGGAGACCCTACGCCTAGCAACGACAACAGAGCCACAATGCAAGTGGTGGTACAAGCGCGTCGGCGAAGTACGCACTAATCCCGAGAAATTTTCTGACTACATGATACTAAATGGGCAACTGTACCGCCATATTCCCTGCCGGTCACACGATGAGGAAACAGTCCCTTGGAAATTTTGTGTACCAACACCACTGCGACAACGAGTGTTAGAAGAAAACCACAACATCCCAAGCGCTGGACACATGGGCATCCGCCGGACGGTAGCACGGATTGCCAACCGGTATTGCTGGCCCGGCATGTTCGGGGGCATCAGTCGATATGTACGGCAGTGCGAGTCTTGCCAGAAATACAAGGAGGCACTGCAAAAACCAGCAGGAAAGATGCTCACACAGGTGGCCCAAGAACCATTCGCCACGGTATGCGTCGATTTCGTCGGACCACTCCCACGATTCACACACGGGAACACGATGTTATTAGTATTTTTCGACCGCTTCAGCAAATGGGTGGAATTGGCCCCCATGAGGCATGCGACAGCAGAGGGCCTTCGCCGCGCGTTCAGAGAACGCTTCCTAGCAAGATTTGGTGCTCCCAAGATACTGATATCGGACAACGGCGTTCAGTTCACCAGCACAATGTGGCAGCGTTACCTCAAGGAAATGGGGATAAGACAACAATTCACGGCGCCCTGCACACCGCAAGAAAACCCGACGGAACGGGCGAACAGAACGGTAAAGAGGATCACAGCGCGGCACTCACCAAATCACAACACAACAAATGGGACGACTTTCTCCCAGAGATCGAGCTGGCCATCCACACCAGTGTAACCGCGTCCACAGGGTACAGTCCAGCCTTCCTCGTACAAGGACGGGAACCGCGATTACCAGGGGCATTGTTTGACGAGGTCAACCTGGGGACGGGCACAGAGACCACCACAGCAGAAGAAAAATCCGACAAAATGCAAGAGGCATTCAGAATAGTGAGGCAGAACATGGAACGAGCAGCAGCAGACCAAGCACGGCATTACAATCTACGGCGGAGAAAATGGACCCCCGTAGTCGGCGAACTAGTGCTCGCAAAGTAACACCATCTCTCCAAGGCCGGGGAAAATTTCGCGGCAAAGTTGGCTCCCAAATATGACGGGCCCTACCGAATCCTAGGATATGTATCCGCAGTGATACTCAAAATACGAAAACCCAACGGAGGAAAGGAAAAAACTGTCAACATCGCGGAACTAAAAGCATATCATACGGCAGAGATCATCGCCTGAAACCAAACAAATTCAGGGAGAACAATTTTTTTATATTATTAATTAATATCAAGGACAATCAAGCGCCGGTCATTCCAACGCAAACCACCGAGGTGACAACATCGCTTTCTTTTGCTACGAACTTTTTTTCAGAGACCAATAATCTACAATGCAGAGCTATAACGCTAGACTAACCAACAGCGTCAAGCGCATGCGCCAGCGCTACGAGGAGGAGGAAGCAAAACGCCCGAGGGCCGTATTGCTGGAAGGAGTTACAGGCGCCGACGTCAGCCACACGCGTGCAACGATACGCGCAAACAGGTACGCTGACGTCGAACACATCATTACACCATTAAACACTACTGGGGCCGACGTCAGCCACACGCGTGCAACTATACGCGCAAACAGGTACGCTGACGTCGCACGCATCATTAAACTACCACACATGACGGGCACCAATGACAACACCACGAACACCGAACCAGTCACGGCCAAGGCCCACAATAAGACCGGAGCATCGCCGATAACATTCACACTCGGTAGGATAGAAGTGAAGGCAGGGCAGTTGCCGGCAGCCATCGAGTTCCCCTCCAATGAGGACACAGCTCCACCGGAAAAGCCACAGTCGCCGAAAATTATCGAGCTCTCCCCGGATGAGGACACAGCCCAACCGCCGAAAGACACGCCTAAAATAATATTCCCGGCAGGACCAGGCGGCATACCCCTCTATACGACTGACCTCGACACTATCAGAGAATCGAAATGGTTGACCGACACCGTCATTGACGCTTGGGCAAAGGGACTGGAAGAGCAACATGAGCAACAAAATACGACTCTCAGCCCGTTCGTCATCTGGCAGCTGACCCAGAAGAGTAACACGGAGGAAGACTACCAACGCATACGCCGATGGGTCCGGAACGTCGACCCGTTTGGCAAGAGTGCGGTCCTAGCACCCCACAACACAGCTAACTAGTGGTACCTGCTCGGTCTGTCAAACGCAGCAGTCACCCACCACGTCACCGACACGGAATGCTGGCAGGAACGATATATATGGGTAGCCGGCTCAATGCACAGGGCCAGAGTCCCCCACGCAACCCAGGTTTGGGCAGATTTCCTCCGGTGGGAATACATACAGCGGTACGGACACGACGGTTTTAAAGCGCAGGAACTAATACTCGAGGTGCCCCAACAACTCAACAAAAACGACTGTGGCGTCTACGTAGCCGAGAATATGGAGAGGGTTTTACGATACACAGGGAGCGGAGAAGGAATGCCTGGACTGTGTAAACAGCCGTTCACGGAGGAAATTGCGAGCAAGAAGCGCACAGAAATGCTGGCACGGTTCCTACGAGACGGTCGAAAGCCCAAGGAAACCATACAAAACACTACCACCACATACCACTCTCACGCAGCTCCACAACTAAGCACCGAGGACAACACCCACCCCATAATACCGGACACCAAAACGAAGCAACACACGGCAACAGAAGACCTCCAAGTAATAACCATCGAGGCTAAAGACGCAGATGGACCAATGCTGGACCGATTCCCGGAGATAGCAGGGGAGGTACGGGGCAAACTCCGACGCATCGCCGAAGGCAGAATCTACTCCCGAACACGATTCGTGACAGAGAAATACCGGGTCACCATAATGAAAAGCAAGGCGCGCATACGACTACTGAATAACGGGGACTCACTCTCAGAAGTGGGGGGGGGGGGGGGGAGGGGGGGAGTGTGAGGACCAAATATAACACCATTAATTTGGCCCACACAAAGCGACCCCACATCATATTCAATACAGCATACATCATATTCGATACAACACTAACACAACAGCCAGTCACAAAAGGCTATAGCAACAGACCAACCAACAAGTTCAATACAGCATTGACACAACAGCCAGTCACAAAAAGCTATAGCAGCAAACCAACCAACAAGTCTCAGCAACACAACGGGCAAGCACAACACTTTAATGCCAACACAACAAATCTCAGCAACGCAACAAGCGTTCGCAACATCGAACAGCAACCATGGCAACGCAACCATATGAGCCAGCAATACCAAACAAAGCAATAAAGGATCAACACAGCAGGATAGAAGTTAGTTAGCACGGAGCTGTGGCCGTGACTAGAGCTACTTGTGGAGCGTCCCTTGAAGTTGTCGGTTCTACCATGCGGACAGGTCGTTTCACAGGAGTAAGTCGTGGCCTCAAGTGGTGAATGTGTCGGTTATACCACCAAACACCGCTTGAGACTTCGCCAGCAACGGCACTACCACAGTAACGCGCACCCGCGAACAGGCAGCGTCCGCTCGCCTGCGCCGACAGTAACAGCGCCACAAACAGCGCTACGCAAGCATGTACGTTGCCGCAGCAACACTACGCAAACATACAACGCTAGCCGCAACAGCATCATAGCTAATATATACGCTGGCCATACCATTACGCCGATGTACTACGCTGGCCGCAACAGCACCATAGCTAATACACTACGTTGGCTCAGTACTGCGCCGATCTACTACGCTGACCACGACAGCGCCCCAATAATATACTGCGTTGACACAGCAAAGTTACGCAAAACCTACTACGTCAACTGTACCAGAGTTACCCTCATGCCAAAGCACGGAGCTGTGGTCGTGACCAGAGCTACTTGTGGATCGTCCCTTGAAGTTGTCGGTTCTACCATGTGGGCAGGTCGCTTCACAGGAGTGAGTCGTGGCCTAAAGTGGTGAATGTGTCGGTTATACCACCAAACACCGATTGAGACCTCGTGAGCAACGAGACCACCACAGTGACGCGCCCCGCGAGCAGGTGACATTCGCCAGCCAAACTACCACGCTGGTCACAATCGCTAATATACTACGTTGGCCATAGCATTACGCCAATTCACTACCCCGGCCACAATCGCACACACACTACGTCGGCCACAGCATTACGCCAGCCACTACGCTGACCGCGACCGCACCACGCTAACATATTACGTGGGCCACATCACTCCGCAAACATACGACGTTGGCCACAGCATTGCGCCAACCCACTTCGCTGACCGCAAGCGCCAACATACGTCGCGGGCCACAACAGCGCTACACAAGCACATTACGTTGGTCACCGCACCACGCTGGCCACAACAGCACTACGCACACATACTACGGTGACCACAGCAGAGCCACGCAAATACACGACGTCAACCACACTAGGGTTGCGTACATACACGCCAACGCAAGGCATCATCGAAACACGTTTTACACGCACTCAGGCAACGACCAGCCGGGCGTCCTAACGGGACGTTCCTAACGGGACACGCACGCCGACGCAGGGCGTCACAAAACACATTTACACACACACAAGCAACGAGCATCGAGGCGTCATAACGGGACACGAGTACCGTTGGCCCACCACGCAGTATAGAGCAAGCATACAGTGAAACGAAAACAACAAATATTTCTTCTTTTGATTACGTAAAATTTTTCATTTTTATTATAGTGTACATACATATATAGAATTAGAGAAATAAAGTGAATTTATATGAAAACGATTGGCACGGTGTCCCAAATTTACAAATCTATTGTAAGCGAACCTTGGACACGGTGAGTATAGCCCTGGCACTTATTGAAGAAGCGCTGGGACGGAAAAAGCTTCGTTACACCATACAGTAAGCAACCTGTTGCATAACTGATGAAACGAATTGAACACCATTATCAGATTTTAGGCGTCTCGGTACGCCAAAGCGAAAAAATATTTCATTTATTAGTTTTTTTTGCGCACACTTCCGCAGCAGCTTCCTTTAAGGGAAATATTTCCACCCATCGACTAGCAACATCTTCTGCGATGAATATCCATTGATACCCGTCGTCGGTCTTGGGAAGGGGACCAAACAAATCTATTGCAACTACTTCGATCCGTTGCTTACTCGCAGTGGTTTGTAGTAAACCCATCGGCTTCATGTTGGAAGCTTTGTAGCGTTGACACTCGATACAAGTACGTACGTGCTTTGTGATTTCAGTACGCATTCCTGGCCAAAAGTAATGGCTTGCAATACGTGCGATGATTTTCTCCAGACCATAATGACCTGCACTACTCTCGTCATGGTCTGTTTTCAAAATATGAGTTCGCTCATGCTCATCTTCCATGTCATCATTGGCATAGCAGTAAAGAACTCCATCATTAATTAGATTTCCACGATTGCACCCTAAACGTACGTTTTCATCACTCTCTTCTATTTAGTCTATTATTTTCTTCAAATACTCGTCTTTAAGCTGCTCAATTAGTATTTCGCTTGACTTTTTTCGCGGCAAGTTTACAAGAAAAGTGCATAGACAATTTGGAGTGCTATGACTGGCTTCAGGACAAGGTGGTCGCGAAAGCACATCAGCTAACGAGTTAGTCTTTCCAGGCGTATAATCGATACGGAAGTTATATTGTTGAATCTGCAGTGCCCATCTGGCCAAGCGACCCGATGGCGATTTTACGGTTAGTAACCATTTGAGCGGCTGGTGATCGGTAAGTAGGTATACTTTAGCACCTTCAATATAGCCTCTAAACTTGGCGCATGCACATACTATGGCAAGTGCTTCCCGTTCCGTGGTTGAGTAGTTACGCTCGGTTGAAGTAAGTAAACGACTTGCATACTCGCTAGGGTGCTCTTGTTCTTTCTCCCCCTGCAGTAAAACTGCTCCTAATGCATATCCGCGGCTTGTTTTAAAATTGGTGGGCTGACCAGAAGCTGCTTTAGTTTGTTAAACGCTTCAATCTGCGGGTCGGTCCACGGCCAAACAGCATTCTTCTTTGTGAGATCTGTGAGTGGTTTAGCAATTTTGGCATAATGTCGACGATACCAAGAACACGTTTGGATAAAGGATACCTGCTCTTTTATAGTACGAGGCGCTTTACGCTCTGGCAATACCCATTGTTTTTTCTGGCTCGACCATTATACCATCAGCTGTGAGGACGTGACCAAGATACTTTACACTGGCACAGCAAAAACGACATTTAGCATTATTAAAGCATAGTTTGAACTTTTCCAGCTTCTGCAATACTACGTGCAGATCTTTTAAATGGTCGTGAAATGTAGGCGAACAGATGATAATGTCATCAAGATACGCCAATATCTGTATATTTGGTATTTATATTTTGAACCGATCATTCAGGTGTTGAAAGGTCGCAGGAGCATTACGAAGTCCGAACGGCATACGTTTGAACCTGTACGTACCAAAAGGTGTAATAAGGCATGCCTTATGCCGATCTTTTTCTGCGACAGAAATTTGAAAATAAACACGCTGCAAGTCCAAAGTTGTCATGTATTTGGTACTCTTTGCGGCGTGCAACAAATCATCCATACGAGTTAGTGGGTATCTGTCGGGCTTTGTTATACAGTTTAATTTACGATAATC
This sequence comes from Eurosta solidaginis, assembly GCF_040869045.1. NCBI lineage: Eukaryota > Metazoa > Arthropoda > Insecta > Diptera > Tephritidae > Eurosta > Eurosta solidaginis. The sequence goes on along the minus strand of NC_090321.1, from coordinate 106,944,693 downwards.
TACGCAAACACGTATGATTACGCCCTTATTCGGTACCATAACAACCGGTGATGACCAAGCTGAATCACATTCTTCGATGATATCGTTTTCAACTCCTGAAATTTAGCGAAGGACAATCTATATGGTGGTAATGCAATGGGTTCGTGCTCACCCGTATCTATATAATACTGAGCAAATGGAGTAGGCTCCTGAGATGCACCGAAAACATTCGGATACGCTTCTAAAGTGTCATTCAGCTGCATCTTTTCGGTTCGTGTTAGCTCAAAACCATCACTATCTTTTAAAAAACGAAAGTCTACGGAAAGTAGTTCTGTTGTCCTGGGTTCTCTGACGACTCCAGTGAACAACCCGCCACCGTAAGCTGTTTAGGGTGTAATAACGTCTGGTGGAAGAGAATCCCTAAATATATTCTATATAGATTGCGGTGAATATGTAACTAGCACTTCCGGGCCGTATTGTTCAAATTCGGACATGTACACTTTTTACTGGTTTTCTTCTATCACCACGTCGCCTTGCTTATGTTTACTAATAAGACCGCTTACTTTCGCTGTCTACAAGATTTAAGTCAAGCGGCAATGGATCTGAAAAATTGAAATGTTGTGTAGGATCGCTTCCAAAGTACCATTATCGTTGAGCCATGTTCAAGAAAATCTCTGCTTGTTCCATAAAGTCTGCACCTAGCAGGGTTCTTTTTGCATTGGGTAATACTATAAACTGGATATCGAGGCATTTTCCACCTATCTTGATCTTACAAATTGTTGCTAAACATTCTTCAGACGAGGATCTGCCGTCGGCGTGTGTAATCTCACACCTCACTCCAGGCGCGTATTCAGGGGGAGGGGGGTTTGGGGGTTCTCCATTACTCCATTCACTTTTAAAACCCCTGTTAAGAAAACAGCATTAATAGCAATAAAGAAAATGCGAAAGAATAAAATTAAATAATATTTCACACTGAGAGAAGTTATTGGTAGTCGCTAATCAATTATCAGAGCAAGTATGAGAGGTCACAACTAAACTCCTGCAACGGTTCACTCATGTTCTTATGAGTGTTGTTATTTTCATCGTCACAGGGCTGCACGACAATCAATCACGAAAGCCGTTGTAGTCATATTATACCTAATTCTACTTTGGGGAAGCGACAGTGAGTGGCGTCCTTTTTATTTTCTCAATAAATACTAAAATAGAAGTAAATAACAAATAATGAAAGCTAAAATCATTATTTTGGGCGTTTTTTAACATAATTAACATTTTTTTTTAGATTTTTCGCTATTGTTTGCTGTAACTTACATTGGTGGCTGCCGCTTTCAAAGTAATCAAGAAGCCAATGCTTGGCTACGGTTTGTCCTCAAGCTTTGCTTTATTGTGGTTGTGGTCTGTAGACGCCGTATTGAATGTGATCAGCACTATTCGCGCAAAACTATCCGACTTGCTCTGCATAAGATCAACTTAAAATCTCAACTACATAGCATGTTAACAACAGCAAGAGTGATTCGAACGCAAGTCTGTTGAAATTCAAATTAACTGCTTTTCGAGTTATGAATACAGCGGGGAAAAATCGTAAAATTAGTGTCTCTCGTTATTGTAGTTTATTGTGACTCTTTCTTGCTGTTGTTACGAATGAGCCGCAAGTTTTTCGTATTAGTTCGCGAAGAGCGCGATGTATTTCCTCTGCGCTCTTGCTAACATTTAATGCCGAATGAATCAAATCGCTTATTAAACAACTCGAACCTCACGGTAGGTGAATCTATCAGTTAGATTCTAACTATTTGAGTAGAGTTAAAAAAAATATGAGTTGCACATGTAATGTTTGTTTGACGGCATTCTATTGTTCCGCCATGACTTACATTATTCATTTTTAGTGAGTGTGTAGCTTTTGACGAGTGTATTTAGTTAATATAACGTATGTGATAATGGATATTCGTAATTTTTTTGCGAAAAGACCTAGATTAGAAAATGAAGAAGTAAGTACAACTTTTAATTAATCTCATATTGAATAATACAAGTAACGGGTGTAAAAATATATAATTTTTTATTCAGGAAAATTCCCAACAATCTGATAAGCAGCGATTGGTGCAACCAGATACAGCAAATTTACCCCAGCCCAAACTTGTACAGAACAAAGATTTATCGTTGTGCCGTTCAGTTTCGGCAAGTTGATTCAGGAAAATTACGTTTTGCTCTCTCAATGGAATAAGTCTCTGCCTGGAAGACGCTGCAAAAGTCAGGAAGTTGATTGAACTGAAAATAATTCGAGTACGGTCCAGCCCCGGTTCCCTTTTCCATTTTTGAGCCGTCTGTGTTGGCTCTAATGTCTCTACCGTTGTCTAGGCCTCCCTCCTTTTCCACCCTCGTAGGAAACCTTATGTTTTTAACCTGGAAATCAACAACTGTCGGGATATAGTCTGTGTCTTCTCACCGGGCATACCAGGAATACCCGGGCCTGAGAGTTTTCCCCCTTCCCTCCTCCCTCTCGTAAGGCCTGTGTAGGCATCTTGTAATAATGCCACGCAGACGACGAATTAGTTTGTCGCCGGCGGCTTGTATCATAGCCGGTATCACTCCGTCCGGTCCCACCGATTTCAACGTTTGGAATGACTTAATGGCCCATAATATCTTATCCGGGTCTAGGATGCTTATGGTATCAGTTTGCGGAGAATAAACGGGACCATCTGCTATTATAATAAAATCCCAGATGAAAATTCTACTTTTAATCAAAATTGTTGCAGGTTTCTCCGAAAGACGTAGCAACCTACTGCCGGAAAAACCTCAACAACAATGAAAAATATGAACTTCTTGTTAATACGTAGGTCCCAGATGAAACTTTCAAGTTCCCAATTTCAAGCTATCGAAATTTAAAATTTCAATTGTCATGGCTGCGATCTTTTCAATGGATGACTTACTCGGCTGAAGAAGATGGAGTTTATTTTAAATATTGTGTTTTATTCGCAATCAAATCTGCTGGGAAAGGAAATCATCAAATCTTGAAAACTTTTGTGGGGGCACCATTCAGAAACTGGAAAAAATCCCTAGAAACTTTTAGAGAGCATCAAGAAAAACGGTATCACAAGGATGCCTTTATAGATGCACAGAATTTTCAGTCTTCTTTTGAAAACAAAAAATACGACGTTTTGAACGAGATCGACACGAGTCGAAAGAAAATGCAACTCGAAAATAGACGGAAATTGACCCCAATTATTCGAACTGTCCTTCTGTGTGGCAGACAGGGGATCGCATCATCGTGATTGCGGTCCAATATCCACAACAGTTCCGAAAGAAAGTGAAGGAAATTTTAGAGCGCTATTGCGTTTTGCTTTAGAAAGTGGTGATGCAGATCTACAAAGACATTTGGACACTGCTCCTGCCAACGCCACATATACGAGTCCATCTATTCAAAATCAAATAATAAATGCTGCTGGGGAAACGATAACAGAAAAACTTGTGGAGCGCGTTAACAAGTTAAAATGTTTCGTGGCAATCGCTGATGAAACCATGGACGTCAGCGGAATTGAACAATTTTCAATCTGTGTACGGTACATCGAAAATTCAGAAGAGGAATATCGGCTTCAAGAAGATTTTTTGTGTTTTACACCAGTAAAAGATGTAACCGGGAAAGGGCTTGGCAATGCACTTCTTGCGACTCTAAAATAGCTGAAAATTGAGTCTTCTTACATGGTTGGACAAGGTGAATATCAATAATGAGTAGAAGTAGAACTTTAATTAGTACATTGTAGAGAAAACAGAAATGTTAATTTTGGAATTCGAGTTTTATCAAGATTTTTTTTTTAGTTAACCTTCGATTTCTCTATACATATATGTATAAGTGTACCAAAATTTTTATTCACAAGGTTATGACGGAGCGCGTGCAATGAGTGGAATAGTTAAAGGGTCCGCCGTTGAAGTTCAAAAATCCCATCCACAAGCCATTTACCTTCATTGTGCCAATCATAGTTTAAATTTGGTCATCAAACATGCATGCGACGTTCCACCAATTACAAATTGTATCGGGACAATCAAGTAGAGCTGGAGTCACGTTGGAGACTCTTATTAAGACCCACGTTTCCGATGCAAGGCGCACTCGTTTGCTAAAACTTTGTGAAACCCGATGGGTCGAGCATCTTGATTCTTTGCAATTGTTTCACAATGTTTATGAATATGTTTGTCTGGCCCTAGAAAAACTTGATGAAACTGTCACAAAAGATGAAGGAGTTCAACCCAATGCACTCCTTACATCCATACAAAACCTCAGTTTATAATTGCTCTTAAAGTTTTGGAACCTATTTTTCGAGTAACGAAAAAGCTAAGTTTGAGTTTACAAAAGAAAGACTGCGATCTGAGTATTTGTGTAAAATATGCAGATAACTTGTTGGAGGAGGTTCAGGATATGAGAAGAAATGCAAACGTCACATTTGAAGAAATTTTTGCAGCAGCAACGGAAACTGCTACAAAAGTAGGAGTTTCATTAGTATTCCTCGTGTTGTTGGACGACAGGCAAATAGAGACAACTATACTGGTACCCCACAAGAATACTACCGACGGTGGGATTCAAGGAGTTGTGTAGCGCAATATATAGCTTCTCCAACCCAATTGTCAACCTCACCTTCGAGCGGCGAATCCCTTTTCACTAACAGACGGGGCTCTGGCGACCCCAAGCTCCTCATGGAACTTGGGGGTGGGGAGGGAGGGATGGCCTGAAGGTTCAATGTGGCCATATAAATCGTTCCCGAGATGGTCGGGCCAGCACTTTAATGGTGCTTTGTTACCGGAGCGTATCGGATCTGTATCCGACAAAGGACCACATCACATCGATAACACTCCCCAAAGCCTTCGGGGAGTAACCTAATCGCTACAACAACAACAACAACAACTACCGACGGTCTATTTTCATCCCGTTTTTGGAACACTATTGCGAAGAATTGGAGACTAGATTTATAAAACACCGTGAACTCCTTTCAAAACTTCAAACCATATTGCCATCAAAATGGAAGGAACTGGATTCCGATAAGATCAAGTCAACGCACAGTGTTTCGTGTAGAACAAGCTAGCTGGACAAAAACAAAGTTCTTATTCCAAGAAAAGTGTAATGAGAAATGAAAGAAAACAAACAATATAACGGGATTTTTGCTTTTTGTTGATATTTTTGCTCATATATATTGAGTAATTGAAGTAAGAAAGCAGGAGTGGTCGTAAAATGCATTGATTAATTTGCAAAATTCTTATTGAATATTAAGATTCATATTTCTTTTAAGTGAACACTTTTACATAATTTTTTTGATGGATTCCAAGCTCGAAGGTAAGTAAAATTTTTTAATAGTAATTCTTTCACAATTAGAGTATTTTCAATATATTTAACATTCCGTTATTAAGAAGAAAAAGTATTTTTTCCCTATATTTTTAAATTTAGGGACAAAAAAGTTACATGTATCCGAGGACATCCGGCCTTAATTTTACATATGTTATAGTCGCAAGTATTGTCTAATAGTCGAAAGGAAAAAACATTGCGAATTCTTTGCACATCTATTTACAATTTTTTTTTTTTTTGTAGATTTAGTTATCTCTACATATCAAATAGGATGTATGTACGTACCAGCTCCGACGAGATATTTGAACCTTTAAAGCTGATCTACAAACGGCAAAAACAATTCCCTGGTACAGGGAACAAACACGTAGCCTTAAAACATACAAAATAAACGCGCAAGGCCAAGAAGATCACACCAAAAGCAAAAAGGCGAAGATCATTGACTTCAACCTGCCACAACCTACCGCACCAGTCACCAAGGCATAAAAACAGGTACTTACAATGGATTGATGAAGATAAACCAAAACCAGGTTTCGGCAATACCAATGACGGCAACACTGCTCGTAGGTTTTTCGAAAATTCTGAGGCTAGTGCTGAGATTACGGGATTGGATGTAACGCTCATCAGAATTTGAAAGATTTGCGGTCGAGACTAAAAAACTATACATAGATCTCTATCCATGGTTTAATATGCCTGTTACAGTTCATAAATTCTTAGTGCATAGTACTGATATTATAAAATCAGCAATTTTACCTATTGGTCAACTTTCCGAGGAAGCACAGGAAGCCCGTAACAAAGATTTGAGACGATTCAGGGCTGATAACACACAAAAGCAGTCGCGTGAAGCCACGAATAGAGATCTTATGAATATGTTGCTTATAACATCGGATTCTTTAGTTAACAGTTTTAGGGAGATACCTAAGAAAAAATTTAAAAGTCTGACTTCAGAAGTCTTAAATTTACTGTCCCCCGATAATGTTGAGGAGTCAATAAATACCCCAGTTGTTTCAAGCTTTCCCAGTAGTGTTGCTGATGTTCATGACTATTCCACAAGTGACTCATCCAATGAAAGTGACGATAGCGAATAATAACATAATTATAAAAGATAACCTACCCTAACTTTTTGTTGGATCAGGTTTTATTCAATTTAAATCTATTGTCTTTTCTACTTTGTATGATACTTTACTTTTAAGTTTTTGTAATAAGTAATTTTCACATAACAAATTTAATTATTTACATTGTTATTATTACTATTGTAATTCACTTTTACATTCCTGACTGGTACTATAAAATAATTCTGTAAAAATTGTAGTGGCAGGATAAATACTCAAATAAATTCAAAATATGTATGTACATATGTACAGTCACTCACATAAATAAGTGGACACCCCTTTTTGGATAATTCTTACAATTTTCGCTTTCGCAAATTTATTTTAACTAATTTCCCATAAGAAAATTTGTCACGATCTATAACAAAAACTAAATTATATTTAAAAAATTCGACGAATTTTCATAAAAAATTTAAATTTTTTTCCGAATTTTTAGAATTTTTTGAGTAATGAGATTTGTATTCCATTCAATTTAAGTACAATAAAGTAATATTCTTAAGTCCTTTAAATTTTTTTGGATCTATGTCACTTATTCACATGAGTTACCGTATATGAAATAAGCAAATGTATGCATATGAAGTAAAATTTTGGAAAAAAATAAAAAAAAAGAACATATGGCTGAAAAAAATGACGTAGTTGTAATAAAAGACTGCAAATATATGTAGGAAATGTCGATACAGAAATACACTTCAGCGATTTTTCGAGATTCCACTTCGCTTGCAAGATACAGTGTTTCAAAAAAAAAAAAAAATAAGGAATATTTTAATGAAAAGTTAATAATTCACAGGCTTTTTGCAATAAATCTATGACATTTTTTTTGAGAGTAGGCAAATATTTTGTCTACAAAAAGAAAATACAGGCAAGTTATTAACTTTTCACTAAAATGTTCCATTAAAAGAAAAATGTTTTCTCGCAAACGAAGAGGAATCTCGAAAAGTGTAATTTTGTATCGACATTACCTTTACATTTTTGCTTCGCTGTTGAAATTCTAGAGATCAATTAAAAAAACATGTGCGGTTTTGACGCTGCTTTACCCACCTGTTGCAGAACGCCCTGTGTTCAATAATTTTAGTAGTAAATTTTATGATCTGGTAACCTTGAAATGTAAACTCGCCGCTGTCTGCCAAGTCCCATTTTGTAATATGAAAAACCGCCATTCGTTGGCAAGCAGTCGGATAAGGCACACAGCGGTAAGTAGAAAATTTGTCATTTTGTTTTGTAATGTGATTTTATTAACCTGTAACCAGATTTAGAAATAAACCACCCACCAAACCTACCATCTAATAAACCAACATCAATTGTTCACAACTGGGTGCGTTAAATTCGCAAGCCTGGGCCAACGACATCAAATTTTATTCCGCTACAAAACTTTATTTCGCTGTTGACCAAATGGGCTGCGCTTACTGCGCCCGTCACATCAGCAACGCCATGCCCGTAATACTTTGCCAATAATAGCAGCGATCATTTTTGTTGCCAAAAAAATATTCTCCGTTTAAATGTTCAACAGGTGGATATCAATGTTGTAATTGTTTGCCATTTTAACGCCAGTAACACACCACCGTGAAAGCCACTACAACGCCACGTCAACGTCGCCGTCTCAGCCAGGAACTTCGCAGCGCTAGCAAAGTCGTAGCACCACTTCGCAACGCAAGGTAAATGTATGTATGCATATTTCTGCCTATATTTCCCAACATCTCCGCCACAAAGCAGTAAATACGTTGCTATTTGTGCCATATATATCAAACAAAGATTCTGGTAATTAATAAATTTAGAGCCACGAATCTGCGTAGTTAAGCCACGGGTCTGCCCCTATACATATATGTAATTTAATAGCTACGCTTCTGTATTAACTGCTTCAATACACCTGCTACATATGTTGCACACACCGCCACGTAGAAGTGCTCGCCTTATGAATAGTAGTAACAACATGGATAAGAACGCCACATTATCCCCAATAACGGAAACGCCGTCCAGCATATCTGAATCTGCCACAAGGACACGTTCAGAAACACATGTATACAGTGCCCCTAGTAAGTCCGCGGTAACCGAACCAGTACACATCCATGATGGAGCCCCAATTGCCTCAGCCAGCCAAACGGTTATAACCACGGGTACTTCGCCGACGCCAAGCCATGCCCAAAGTAACCACGGTGATCATAACTACGACGAGATGGAAAAACGTATAGCCATGTTGGAGCTCCATCTGAAAGCCACTTAGGTACAGTTACAAGAACGGGAGTCCCAGAACTATGCCCTTCGGTCAACGGGATTGCATAACGGTAGTTCTGCTGTTACCAAAGCCAGCAGCGTCGTCGCGCAGTCGCAGCTAATACTGCCGCAGTCAACGCAAGCACCTCCAGTGCTACCACAGTCAACGCAGACGCGGATTGAGCCGTCGCCAATGCCAACTAACACACAGTCGAATGCCTCTACGCCATTTATCGAGGCCCCTTGTGTACCTCCGCCCAATTATAGAAATTTATACAATTTTTGTCAACCCAATGCAACACCTTATGATTTGCGCTATACCTCCGCGCTACATTCAAATAATTTATTTTCAGCTCAGTCGTCAGCCGCTCCGACGTCGACGCCTCAAGTCAGTGGGGCTTGCAATAACGTACAGTATGTACCCTATAATTTGAACCCTCCCAAAAAATTGTTAGACTTGCCTGAGTTTAGCGGTAGGGCTGAGGACTGGCCTATGTTTTGTGCATCTTTCGTAGAGTCGACGGCGGCATACAGATATAGCAACTTCGAAAATAACCAGCGTCTCCAAAAGTGCCTTAAGGGTGATGCACATGAAACGGTCAAGTCACTACTCATCCACCCTAACAATGTAAATTGCATTCTAGAACAGTTGATGTTTAGATTTGGACGACCAGAACAACTGGTTCGTAGTCAGTTAGCGCAGGTTAAAGAGATAGCACCAATCTCTGAGAGTATGTTAGGGAAAGTTATATCATTTGCAATGAAGGTAAAAAACATCTGCGCACTTTTGGAATCTGCCGGTGCCGAGCATCATATTGCCAACCCTATGCTACTCGACGAACTTATCGCAAAGTTACCCATGAGCAAACGCATTGAGTGGGGTCGGCATGTAGCCACCATACCCGCTCGAGTCACAATATTACATTTTAGCGACTGGCTCACCTCACTCGCCAATGTCATATGCACCATCAATGATGACTGCCAACTCGCTGCTCGTGAACCTAAATGCCGTACAGTCCTCCATGTAGATGATACTACTCTGCGGAGTTGTCCTATTTGCCAAGGTCAACACAAGCCATCAGAGTGCAAACGCCTAACTGGAGCCACGGTAGCCGATCGATGGACCCTAGTTAAATCTCGACGATTATGTTTTGCCTGCCTAAATGGGGGTCACATCACCAGCAATTGCAGAAGGCGAAAGGTTTGCGGCATCGATGGATGCAGTAGAGCACATCATAAATTACTTCATGAGTCTCGGTCAGAGCGTCCGCCAGCTCCATCAACATCGTCGTCACGAGGTGCCTCCCTTGTTACGTCCAGATCTACTTCGCCGCTAAACAATGCTCAACAGCAGCCGCTTAGCGATAAGGTAGCGACCGTTTTAAGCTGTTCTACCAACTCGCCAAAGGTTAAGTTACTCTACCGCATTCTCCCTGTCACACTGTACGGAAAGCAACGTCGCGTGGATACATATGCCTTACTAGATGAAAGTTCATCTATAACGATGATGGAAGACAGCCTCGTAAAGGAGTTATACCTAGTAGGACGGCCGTACAGTCTGAACGTTCAATGGTTTGAGGGGCATTCGGTTCAAGAGCCCGCCACCTTAGTCGAATTACAAATAAGCGGTGCTGGTATGAACAAAAAACACAAGCTGCGACAGGTCCATGCCGTACGTAATCTAAAGCTGCCAACACAAAGCCTTAGTTGGAGTGACCTGGAAATGGATGACAAGGAAGCAAGTCAACTGCCAGTGCAGCCGCACTCAGGAGCCACACCTCGACTTCTCATCGGGATTGATAACTGCCACTTGGGCATAGGTTCAAAAATCATCACGATGAGGAAACACGGTCCGTTTGCAGCCAAAACAGAACTGGGTTGGGTAGTGTTTGGTCCTGTCAGCAAATCCCCTCCTTCGATAGCTACATGTCTTTTCTTGAAATTCAATCCAAATGAAGTGCTTCATAACATGGTTGCCGATTTATTCGAGACCGAAAGTTTTGGCGTTAGACCATCGCCACCAATCGAAAGCGACGCCGACATCCGCGCACGATCTATTTTGGAGTCGACAACTTGATGTGTTGGACGAAGATTTCAGACGGGTCTTTTATGGAAGGATGATAATATTCAGTTGCCAAACAGTTAAAATATGGCGCTCAAGAGGCTAAAGAGCGTTGAAAGGAAAATGAACTGCGATGTCGAGTTTGCTAAAGTTTATAAGGAAATCATTGATAGCTATATAAGAAAGGGTTACGCACGTAAACTCGCTACGTCGGAATCTATCTTGTCATCGCCGCGTACCTGGTACCTGCCCCATTTTGCCGTAGCAAATCCGAACAAGCCTGGAAAACTTCGATTCCTGTTCGATGCCGCCGCCCAGGTCAATGGTATCTCCTTGAATAGCTGCTTACTTAAGGGACCGCAGGAGTATAAGCCTTTTCCTTCGATTCTCTTCCGCTTTCGTGAACGAGCGGTGGGCCTGTGTGGCGACATTAAGGAAATGTTTCACCAGATATTAATACGTCCGGAAGATAGGTGTGCCCAGCGCTTTCTGTGGCGCAGTGGTGACTCTGACCAACCACCCGATATATACGAAATGTGTGTCATGACGTTTGGAGCTGCGTGCTCCCCTTGCGCAGCTCATTATATTAAGACGCGAAATGCGTTGGAACACGTCGATGACAATCGTTATACGTCACGGGCCGTGACTGCGATCTTGGACGACTTGGTAGATAGTTTCGACTCAGCAATGGAAGCCATAACCGTTGCAAACCAAGTAAGGGAGATCCACACGGATGCCGGCTTTGAGCTCCGTAATTTTAAGTCAAACTCGGAGGAAGTGATTGCAGCATTGGGTGGAGTGGACGTCGACAAGGCCATCGGATTAAAAGATGGACTGCAGACTGAGAGAGTTCTTTGGTTACATTGGCACTCTACAACGGACTGTTTTAAGTTTGGACTGAAGTTTAACAAAGTAAGCGAGGCGGTAGTGAACGGAGGTAGGTGCCCTACAAAGAGGGAACTTCTCAGTGTGGTTATGCCCATATTCGACCCACTGGGATTTCTAGGTAACTTCGTGATAGGAGCAAAGTTATTGATGCGAGAAGTGTGGAGGCACGAAACACATTGGGATGACCCACTCCCAGCAAACATAGCCGAATCATGGGAAAGATGGCGAAAGCAACTGCCAGCGGTAATGAAGTACGCCTGCCCTCGCTTCTATTTCCGAAATGGTGCGCCGAAATCTCTACAGTTACACGTATTCGTCGACGCCAGCGAAAATGCCTTTGCTGCTGTCACGTATTGGAGAGCGACGAATGCCCGAGGTGAGATAGAGGTCACATTCATCTGCGCGAAATCGAAGTGCGCTCCACTAAAAACTTTGACCATACCGCGATTAGAGCTGCAGGTTGCAGTTTTAGGAGCTCGTCTTCAACAAGCTGTGCGAGAAGCACATTCTTTCAAAATCGACAAATGTTTTCTTTGGAGTGATTCGGGAACAGTGATCAAATGGATTCAAAGCAAACATCGTAAATATAAGCCCTTCGTGCAGCATAGAATCGCCGAAATCTTAGCCGCCACTCACGACTCCGGTTGGCGCTGGATAAACACAGCACAAAACGTGGCCGATGAAGCCACTCGAGCCCATCATAATATCGTGCTTGACCCTAAGACTCGTTGGGTACAAGGTCCATCATTTCTGCGCGAAGAGGAATATGCCTGGCCTACTGAAGATGGAATCTCTGCCGATATTGTTCATGAAGAAGAATTGCGCCCACAGCATACATTTATCATCGTATGCAAAAATTTCATTGACTTCGATCGGTTCTCTTCATACAATAGGCTACTACGAACTACCGCCTGGGTTGTGCTGTTCGTCGAGATATGCCGCCGAACCCAAAATAAGAATCCGTATGGTCTTACAGCTAACAATCTCGAAGCTTCTCCTATGCCGCATCGTTCACAATGAATGCTTCCCCGAGGAAAGCCAACAGATCCAAGATGGAAAAGAAATATCAAATCAGAGCCCTTTGGTGCAGTTGTCGCCGTATCTGGATGAGAATGGTGTGCTATGTGTTCGTGGACGTATAGATACAGCCAGCTGGCTCCCGATATGTACTAGACGCCCTATATTATTGCCGCCAAAACATGTGTACACGAAACTGATAACGGAGCACTATCACATCCTCATGGGCCATCAAAATACCGAAGCCACCATATGCGCTATTCGCCGAGAGTACTGGGTGCCGCATCTAAGAACGCTTCTACGAAATGTCATCGCTAACTGTAAGGTTTGCCGCCTACGGAAAGCAGCACCAGCCCCGCCATTAATGGGGCCGTTGCCAGTGGATCGACTTACGCCCTACGTAAGGCCGTTTACTTACACTGGTATGGATTAATTCGGGTCACTTAACGTAACAGTGAGGCAGAGTACAGAAAAGCGGTGGGTAGCACTTTTCACATGCCTAACCACGCGGGCTGTGCATCTGGAGGTAGCTCACGATCTGAGCACTGACTCCTGCATCATCGTAATCAGAAATTTTATTAATCGTAGGGGCGTCCCTACAAGGTTGAGGTCAGACAATGGAAAAAACTTTGTTGGTGTGAGCAACGAGGCCAAGAGATTCACCGAGGTATTCGATTGCGAGCGTGTCGAGGGCGAGCTTTCTCTACGTGGTGTAGATTGGGTGTTCAGCTCACCGTATAACCCAGCTGAAGGTGGCGTTTGGGAGAGAATGGTGCAGTGTGTCAAGCGAGTCCTACATCAAACGCTTAAAGAGGTTGCACCTCGGGAACATACACTATATAGCTTTCTTGTTGAGGCGGAAAACATCGTTAACTCCCGGCCACTAACTCACTTGCCCATCTCTCCAGACCAAGAACAGCCATTGACGCCGAATGACTTTTTATTGGGGCCGAATAATACTGCGCATACGCCCAGCGTGGACAACGTATTGGCAGGTCCCGTGGCTCTACGACAACAGTGGCGCGTGGCTCGTCAACTCAGAGATCACTTCTGGAAAAGGTGGGTGCTGGAATATCTTCCCACGCTAACACGTCGAACGAAGTGGTGTCAGTCTACGAAACCGTTGAAAGAAGTAGCGCTAGTGTTTATCTGCGATCGAAATGTGCCAAGAAGGGAGTGGTATCGTGGTGTGGTGGAGCGATTGTATCCTTCGAAAGACGGAGTTGTCCGCCAAGTTGATGTACGAACGAACTCTGGGGTGAAGAGAAGAGCTGTAGCCAAGTTGGCCGTTCTGGACGTTGAGTCTGGTGAATAGAGTGATTCACGGGGGGCGGGGATGTTGCAGAACGCCCTGTGTTCAATAATTTTAGTAGTAAATTTTATGATCTGGTAACCTTGAAATGTAAACTCGCCGCTGTCTTCCAAGTCCAATTTTGTAATATGAAAAACCGTCATTCGTTGGCAAGCAGTCGGATAAGGCACACAGCGGTAAGTAGAAAATTTGTCATTTTGTTTTGTAATGTGATTTTATTAACCTGTAACCTGATTTAGAAATAAACCACCCACCCAACCTACCATCTAATAAACCAACATCAATTGTTCACAACTGGGTGCGATAAATTCGCAAGCCTGGGCCAACGACATCAAATTTTATTCCGCTACACCACCTCTCAATTAAAATGCAATGAAATAACTCTCTCATTAAGTAAATCAAATGATAATATGATCAAGAATATTTTTTTGTATTACGCCATAATAAAAAACATAGCAAAACTTTTTCAGACATTGTTTGACAATCCCAAAGGATGAGCAACAAAGCACGTTCATTGATGCATTAGATAATTGTTCCGTGTCTTTTTTCCCTACGGTACATCGATATATAAAAATTGCTGCGACGCTTCCAGTTTCCGTTGCTCCTAGCGAACGCTCTTTCTCTTCCCTTCGAAGGTTAAAAACTTATCTAAGAAGTACAATGGGCCAGGAGAGAATGAATGGGTTGGCCCTACTCAACATCCACTCTACTATTGAAGTAACTAATGAAGAAATCCTAAACAAAATAGCAAAACAAACAAGAAGTCTTTTCGACTGCTAAATTACAGCGTGCAAAACTTCTAAATTACCTTCATTTAAAAGTGGGCGGTGCTACGCCCATTGTTCAAAATTTTACTAGTTTTCTATTCTGCGTCATAAGCTCAACTCACCTACCAAGTTTCATCGCTTAATGCGTATTTGGTAATGGATTATCGCACTTTTTCGATTTTTCGAAATTTTCGATATCGAAAAAGTGGGCGTGGTTATTGTCCGATATCGTTCATTTTAAATAGCGATCCGAGATGAGTGCCCAGGAACCTACATACCAAATTCCATCAAGATACCTCAAAATTTACTCAAGTTATCGTGTTAACGGACAGACGGACGGACGGACGGACATGGCTCAGTCGAATTTTTTTTCGATACTGATGATTTTGATATATGGAAGTCTATATATATCTCGGTTCCTTTATACCTGTACAACCAACCGTTATGCAATCAAAGTTAATATACTCTGTGAGCTCTGCTCAACTGAATATAAAAACAAGTAAGGAAGGCTAAGTTCGGGTGTAACCAAACATTACATACTCAGTTGAGAGCTATGGAGACAAAATAAGGAAAATCACCATGTAGGAAAATGAACCTAGGGTAACCCTGGAATGTGGTTGTATGACATGTGTATCAAATGGAAGGTATTAAAGAGTATTTTAAGAGAGAGTAGGCCATAGTTCTATGGATGGACTCCATTTAGGGATATCGCCATAAAGGTGGACCAGGGCTGACTCTAGAATTTGTACGATATGGGTATCAAATGAAAGGTGTTACTGAGCATTTTAAGAGGGAGTGGGCCTTAGGTCTATTGGTGGACGCCTTTTCGAGATATCGCCATTAAGGTGGACCAGGGCTGACTCTAGAATGTGTTTGTACGATATGGGTATCAAATGAAAGGTGGTAATGAGTATTTTAAAAGGGAATGGGCTTTAGTTCTATAGGTGAACGCCTTTTCGAGAAATCGCCATAAAGGTGGACCAGGGGTGACTCTAGAATATGTTTGTACGATATGGGTATCAAATGAAAACTGTTAATGCGTATTTTGAAAAGGAGTGATCCTTAGTTCCATAGGGGGACGCCCTTTCGAGATATCGCCATAAAGGTGGACCAGGGGTGTCTCTAGAATGTGTTTGTACGATATGGGAATCAAATGAAAGGTGTTACTGAGCATTTTAAGAGGGAGTGGGCATTAGGTCTATAGGTGGACGCCTTTTCGAGATATCGCCATTAGGGTGGGCCAGGGGTGACTCTAGAATGTTTGTACGATATGGTTATCATACGAAAAGTGTTACTGAGCATTTTAAGAGGGAGTGAGCATTAGGTCTATAGGTGAACGCCTTTTCGAAATGTCGCCATTAGGGTGGGCCAGGGGTGACTCTAGAATGTGTTTGTATCATATGGGTATCAAATGAAAGATGGTAATGAATATTTTAAAAGGGAGTAATCCTTAGTTCTATATGTGGACGCCTTTTCGAGATATCGACATGAAGGTTGACCAGGGGTGACTCTAGAATTTGTTTGTACATGAAAAGTGTTAATGAGTATTGTAACGAATTTTCTTGCAAATCCTCTTATTTGCAATCCTCTGCTAAGTTCGAATCACTAAACTGTTGAATAAATAACTCCAATATTGAATAATAGAAAAATGGCCTTTATTAAAGTACTTCACAATAACACTTATGTATACTTTGCTACTCGCTGGCTTAATAACCAAACTGATTGATAACTCAAATGAAACTCTACTATTGGCCGCCAGATCGCGTGCTTAATCAAACTGATTGATAGCTCAACTCAAACTGAATTACAGCGCCTCTTCATCTGTTGCCTTTTAGGCGCATGGTCGGATTTCGGCCATTTTTTATACCAAGATAAAGTGAGTTGAGATAAGTACGTGGACTAAGTTTAGTAAAGATATATCGGTTTTTGCTCAAGTTATTGTGTTAACGGCCGAGAGGAAGGCCAGACGGTGGACTGTGTATAAAAACTGGGCGAGGCTTCCACCGATTTCGCCCATTTTCACAGAAAACAGTTACCGTCATAGAATCTATGCCCCTACCAAATTTAAGAAGGATTGGTAAATTTTTGTTCGACTTATGGCATTAAAAGTATTCTAGACAAACTAAATGAAAATGGGCGGAGCCACGCCCATTTTGAAATTTTCTTTTATTTTTGTATTTTGTTGCATCATATCATTACTGGAGTTGAATTTTGACTTAATTTACTTATATACAATAAAGATATTAAATTTTTTGTTAAAATTTGAATTTAATAAAATTTTTTCTTAAAAAGTGGGCGTGTTCTTCATCCAATTTTGGTAATTTTTATTTAGCACATATATAGTAATAGTAGTAACGTTCCTGCCAAATTTCATCATTATATCTTCAACGACTGCCAAATTACAGCGTGCAAAACTTCTAAATTACCTTCATTTAAAAGTGGGCGGTGCCACGCCCATTGTTCAAAATTTTACTAATTTTCTATTCTGCGTCATAAGCTCAACTCACCTACCAAGTTTCATCGCTTAATGCGTATTTGGTAATGGATTATCGCACTTTTTCGATTTTTCGAAATTTTCGATATCGAAAAAGTGGGCGTGGTTATTGTCCGATATCGTTCATTTTAAATAGCGATCCGAGATGAGTGCCCAGGAACCTACATACCAAATTCCATCAAGATACCTCAAAATTTACTCAAGTTATCGTGTTAACGGACAGATGGATGGACGGACGGACATGGCTCAGTCGAATTTTTTTTCGATACTGATGATTTTGATATATGGAAGTCTATATATATCTCGATTCCTTTATACCTGTACAACCAACCGTTATGCAATCAAAGTTGTGAGCTCTGCTCAATTGAGTATAAAAACAAGTAAGGAAGGCTAAGTTCGGGTGTAACCAAACATTACATACTCAGTTGAGAGCTATGGAGACAAAATAAGGAAAATCACCATGTAGGAAAATGAACCTAGGGTAACCCTGGAATGTGGTTGTATGACATGTGTATCAAATGGAAGGTATTAAAGAGTATTTTAAGAGAGAGTAGGCCATAGTTCTATGGATGGGCTCCATTTAGGGATATCGCCATAAAGGTGGACCAGGGCTGACTCTAGAATTTGTACGATATGGGTATCAAATGAAAGGTGTTACTGAGCATTTTTAGAGGGAGTGGGCATTAGGTCTATAGGTGGACGCCTTTTCGAGATATCGCCATTAGGGTGGGCCAGGGGTGACTTTAGAATGTGTTTGTACGATATGGGTATCAAATGAAAGGTGGTAATGAGTATTTTAAAAGGGAATGGGCTTTAGTTCTATAGGTGAACGCCTTTTCGAGAAATCGCCATAAAGGTGGACCAGGGGTGACTCTAGAATGTGTTTGTAAGATATGGGTATCAAACGAAAGGTGTTACTGAGCATTTTTAGAGGGAGTGGGCATTAGGTCTATAGGTGGACGCCTTTTCGAGATATCGCCATTAGGGTGGGCCAGGGGTGACTTTAGAATGTGTTTGTACGATATGGGTATCAAATGAAAGGTGGTAATGAGTATTTTAAAAGGGAGTAATCCTTAGTTCTATAGGTGGACGCCTTTTCGAGATATCGCCATAAAGGTGGACCAAGGGTGTGACTCTAGAATGTTTGTACGATATGGTTATCAGACGAAAGGTGTTACTGAGCATTTTAAGAGGGAGTGGGCATTAGGTCTATAGGTGGACGCCTTTTCGAGATATCGCCATTAGGGTGGGCCAGGGTGACTCTAGAATGTGTTTGTACGATATGGGTATCAAATGAAAACTGTTAATGCGTATTTTGAAAAGGAGCGATCCTTAGTTCCATAGATGGACGCCTTTTCGAGATATCGCCATTAGGGTGGGCCAGGGGTGACTCTAGAATGTTTGTACGATATGGGTATCAAACGAAAGGTGTTACTGAGCATTTTAAGAGGGAGTGGGCATTAGGTCTATAGGTGGACGCCTTTTCGAGATATCGCTATTAGGGTGGGCCTGGGGTGACTCTAGAATGTTTGTACGATATGGGTATCAAACGAAAGGTGTTACTGAGCATTTTAAGAGGGAGTGGACATTAGGTCTATAGCTGGACGCCTTTTCGAGATATCGCCATTAGGGTGGGCCAGGGGTGACTCTAGAATGTGTTTGTACGATATGCATATCAAACTAAAGGTATTAATGAGGGTTTTAAAAGCGAGTGGCCCTTAGATGTATATGTGAAGGCGTTCTCGCGATATCGACCAAAATGTGGACCAGTTGATCCAGAAAATCATCTGTCGGGTACTGCTAATTTATTTATATATGCAATACCACTAACAGTATTCCTGCCAAGATTCCAAGGGCTGTTAATTTCGCCTTGTAGAACTTTTTCATTTTCTTCTACTTAATATGGTAGGTGTCACACCCATTTTAGAAAGTTTTTTCCAAAGTTATATTTTGCGTCAATAAACCAATCCAGTTACCATGTTTCATCCCTTTTTTCGTATTTGGTATAGAATTATGGCATTTTTTTCATTTTTCGTAATTTTCAATATCGATAAAGTGGGCGTGGTTATGGTCGGATTTCGGCAATTTTTTATACCAAGATAAGGTGAGTTCAGATAAGTACGTGGGCTAAGTTTAGGAAAGATATATCGGTTTTTGCTCAAGTTATTTTGTTAACGGCCGAGCGGAAGGACAGACGGTGGACTGTGAATAAAAATGGCCGTGGCTTCCACCGATTTCGCCCATTTTCACAGAGAACAGTTACCGTCATAGAATCTATGCCCCTACCAAATTTGAGAAGGATTGGTAAATTTGTGTTCGACTTATGGCATTAAAAGTATTCTAGACAAACTAAATTAAAATGGGCGGAGCCACGCCCATTTTGAAATTTTCTTTTATTTTTGCATTTTGTTGCATCATATCATTACTGGGGTTGAATTTTGACTTAATTTACTTTTATACAGTAAAGATACTAAATTTTTTGTTAAAATTTGAATTAAAAAAATTTTTTTTTTAAAAAGTGGGCGTGTTCTTCATCCAATTTTGCTAATTTTTATTTAGCACATATATAGTAATAGTAGTAACGTTCCTGCCAAATTTCATCATTATATCTTCAACGACTGCCAAATTACAGCGTGCAATACTTCTAAATTACCTTCATTTAAAAGTGGGCGGTGCCACGCCCATTGTTCAAAATTTTACTAGTTTTCTATTCTGCGTCATAAGCTCAACTCACCTACCAAGTTTCAGCGCTTAATGCGTATTTGGTAATGGATTATCGCACTTTTTCGATTTTTCGAAATTTTCGATATCGAAAAAGTGGGCGTGGTTATTGCCCGATATCGTTCATTTTAAATAGCGATCCGAGATGAGTGCCCAGGAACCTACATACCAAATTCCATCAAGATACCTCAAAATTTACTCAAGTTATCGTGTTAACGGACAGACGGACGGACGGACGGACATGGCTCAGTCGAATTTTTTTCGATACTGATGATGATTTTGATATATGAGCTCTGCTCAACTGAGTATAAAAACAAGTAAGGAAGGCTAAGTTCCGGTGTAACCAAACATTACATACTCAGTTGAGAGCTATGGAGACAAAATAAGGAAAATCACCATGTAGGAAAATGAACCTAGGGTAACCCTGGAATGTGGTTGTATGACATGTGTATCAAATGGAAGGTATTAAAGAGTATTTTAAGAGAGAGTAGGCCATAGTTCTATGGATGGACTCCATTTAGGGATATCGCCATAAAGGTGGACCAGGGCTGACTCTAGAATTTGTACGATATGGGTATCAACTGAAAGGTGTTACTGAGCATTTTAAGAGGGAGTGGGCCTTAGGTCTATCGGTGGACGCCTTTTCGAGATATCGCCATTAAGGTGGACCAGGGGTGACTCTAGAATGTGTTTGTACGATATGGGTATCAAATGAAAGGTGGTAATGAGTATTTTAAAAGGGAATGGGCTTTAGTTCTATAGGTGAACGCCTTTTCGAGAAATCGCCATAAAGGTGGACCAGGGGTGACTCTAGAATATGTTTGTACGATATGGGTATCAAATGATAACTGGTAATGCGTATTTTGAAAAGGAGTGATCCTTAGTTCCATAGGGGGACGCCGTTTCGAGATATCGCCATAAAGGTGGACCAGGGGTGTCTCTAGAATGTGTTTGTACGATATGGGAATCAAATGAAAGGTGTTACTGAGCATTTTAAGAGGGAGAGGGCATTAGGTCTATAGGTGGACGCCTTTTCGAGATATCGCCATTAGGGTGGGCCAGGGGTGACTCTAGAATGTTTGTACGATATGGGTATCAAACGAAAAGTGTTACTGAGCATTTTAAGAGGGAGTGGGCATTAGGTCTATAGGTGGACGCCTTTTCGAAATGTCGCCATTAGGGTGGGCCAGGGGTGACTCTAGAATGTGTTTGTATGATATGGGTATCAAATGAAAGATGGTAATGAATATTTTAAAAGGGATTAATCCTTAGTTCTATAGGTGGACGCCTTTTGGAGATATCGCCATAAAGGTGGACCAAGGGTGACTCTAGAACGTTTGTACGATATGGGTATCAAACGAAAGGTGTTAGTGAGCATTTTAAGAGGGAGTGGGCATGACGCCTATAGGTGGACGCCTTTTCGAGATATCGTCATTAGGGTGGGCCAGGGGTGACTCTAAAATGTGTTTGTAAGATATGGGTATCAAACGAAAGGTGTTACTGAGCATTTTAAGAGGGAGTGGGCATTAGGTCTATAGGTGAACGCCTTTTCGAGATATCGCCATTAGGGTGGGCCAGGGGTGACTTTAGAATGTGTTTGTACGATATGGGTATCAAATGAAAGGTGGTAATGAGTATTTTAAAAGGGAGTAATCCTTAGTTCTATAGGTGGACGCCTTTTCGAGATATCGCCATAAAGGTGGACCAAGGGTGACTCTAGAATGTTTGTACGATATGGGTATCAAACGAAAGGTGTTACTGAGCATTTTAAGAGGGAGTGGGCATTAGGTCTAAAGGTGGACACCTTTTCGAGATATCGCCATTAGGGTGGGCCAGGGAGACTCTAGAATGTGTTTGTACGATATGGGTATCAAATGAAAGGTGGTAATGAGTATTTTAAAAGGGAGTAATCCTTAGTTCTATAGATGGACGCCTTTTCGAGATATCGCCATTAGGGTGGGCCAGGGGTGACTCTAGAATGTTTGTACGATATGGGTATCAAACGAAAGGTGTTACTGAGCATTTTAAGAGGGAGTGGGCATTAGGTCTATAGGTGGACGCCTTTTCGAGATATCGCTATTAGGGTGGGCCAGGGGTGACTCTAGAATGTTTGTACGATATGGGTATCAAACGAAAGGTGTTACTGATCATTTTAAGAGGGAGTGGACATTAGGTCTATAGGTGGACGCCTTTTCGAGATATCGCCATTAGGGTGGGCCAGGGGTGACTCTAGAATGTTTGTACGATATGGGTATCAAACGAAAGGTGTTACTGAGCATTTTAAGAGGGAGTGGGCATTAGGTCTAAAGGTGGACGCCTTTTCGAGATATCGCCATTAGGGTAGGCCAGGGAGACTCTAGAATGTGTTTGTACGATATGGGTATCAAATGAAAGGTGGTAATGAGTATTTTAAAAGGGAGTAATCCTTAGTTCTATAGATGGACGCCTTTTCGAGATATCGCTATTAGGGTGGGCCAGGGGTGACTCTAGAATGTTTGTACGATATGGGTATCAAACGAAAGGTGTTACTGATCATTTTAAGAGGGAGTGGACATTAGGTCTATAGGTGGACGCCTTTTCGAGATATCGCCATTAGGGTGGGCCAGGGGTGACTCTAGAATGTGTTTGTACGATATGGATATCAAATTAAAGGTATTAATGAGGGTTTTAAAAGTGAGTGGCCCTTAGATGTATATGTGAAGGCATTCTCGCGATATCGACCAAAATGTGGACCAGTTGATCCAGAAAATCATCTGTCGGGTACCGCTAATTTATTTATATATGCAATACCACTAACAGTATTCCTGCCAAGATTCCAAGGGCTGTTAATTTCGCCTTGTAGAACTTTTTCATTTTCTTCTACTTAATATGGTAGGTGTCACACCCATTTTACAAAGTTTTTTCCAAAGTTATATTTTGCGTCAATAAACCAATCCAGTTACAATGTTTTATCCCTTTTTTCGTATTTGGTATAGAATTATGGCATTTTTTTTCATTTTTCGTAATTTTCGATATCGATAAAGTGGGCGTGGTTATGGTCGGATTTCGGCAATTTTTTATACCAAGATAAAGTGAGGTCAGATAAGTGTTTGCTCAAGTTATTGTGTTAACGGCCGAGCGGAAGGACAGACGGTGGACTGTGTATAAAAATGGCCGTGGCTTCCACCGATTTCGCCCATTTTCACAGAGAACAGTTACCGTCATAGAATCTATGCCCCTACCAAATTTGAGAAGGATTGGTAAATTTTTGTTCGACTTATAGCATTAAAAGTATTCTAGACAAACTAAATGAAAATGGGCGGAGCCACGGCCATTTTGAAATTTTCTTTTATTTTTGTATTTTGTTGCATCATACCATTACTGGAGTTGAATTTCGTCTTAATTTACTTATATACAGTAAAGATATTAAATTTTTTGTTAAAATTTGAATTTTTAAAAAGTCTTTGTTTCCTTAATCCAATTTTGCTAATTTTTATTTAGCACATATATAGTAATAGTAGTAACGTTCCTGCCAAATTTCATCATGATATCTTCAACGACTGCCAAATTACAGCTTGCAAAACTTTTAAATTACCTTCTTGTAAAAGTGGGGGGTGTGCCACGCCCATTGTCCAAAATCTTACTAATTTTATATTCTGCGTCATAACGTCAACCCATCTACCAAGTTTCATCGCTTTAACCGCCTTTGGCAATGAATTATCGCATTTTTTCGGTTTTTCGAAATTTTCGATATCGAAAAAGTGGGCGTGGTTATAGTCCGATATCGTTCATTTTAAATAGCGATCTGAGATGAGTGCCCAGGAATCTACACACAAAATTTCATCAAGATACCTCAAAATTTACTCAATTTATCGTGTTAACGGACAGACGGACGGACGGACGGACATGGCTCAATCAAATTTTTTTCGATACCGATGATTTTGATATATGGAAGTCTATATCTATCTCGATTCCTTTATACCTGTACAACCAACCGTTATCCAATCAAAGTTAATATACTCTGTGAGCTCTGCGCAACTGAGTATAATAAATATTGTTTTGTAGAAAGAAAGAAAAATTTCAAATAAATAAAAGTATAAATATGTAATATGTAAAAATATATATATGTGTATATTTACATCATGTAATTATTAATTACTGACACTTTGGCCAAACCAAATTGTTCTTCAGTCAGCGTAGGCATTTTTGGAGATGCGATAGAAATAGCTTTTAAACGTTCGCTTCGGCGAAAAGGGATTTTTGAATTCCTCAAGAGGTTTGCCACTATGTTGGGCGCCAATTGTAAATTAATAATGAGCAAGGGTAAGGGTTTGGGTTTTTAATTAATTTATTTGCAACGCGATGTGCGAAAATTATAAAGTAAAACCCTTAAAAATAAACTAATTACAGAATCTCATTAATAACAAACGTAGTGATGATTGACCAGGGGGTCGATTCCGGTTGTGCGTTAGCGTAAAGTGAAAAGTATTCACCACGATTATTGATTCTCGTTTTGCGTTAAAACTTCGAATTGAAGTGAAGTGAAAACAAAGTTAACGCCGATACAAATTTTGTGTTAACGTTTGAATTTAAAAAAATTGTCAAAAAAAAAATATTACAGGCAACAAAACAATGGAAAATGAAAAAAAGTGCAACTCGTTCTAAAAGAACAAATGGTCCAAAAGGAGCACCTTATTAATTACATTAGTCACAGCGTTGCCTGCCTTTGACTTCTTCGAGAAAGCTGGAGTTTATACTGTTCTGTCTGGCAGGCTGTTGCGGCTACTCGTTCTTCCCACCGGCCATGGCGGCGTATATGCACCCCTAAACCACTAATTTGATACCCATATTGTACAAATACGTCCCCAAGTCCACGTTTTGATCTCAAGATCCTAGTTTCCTAGCGGGGCACAATGTAGCCGTTGACCGATTCTCAAACATAACCGATATGCTCACAAAATTTCACTAGAATCGGCCTAGCAGTTTCCAAGGAGTTTTACCACTAACACCGTGACACGAGAACTTTATAAACTAGAATTAAAATATAATATTAGTGTTAATGATAGTATTGAATACTATTTTAATTTATTATGTATTTATTTTCATATCTACATACATATATTTTTGAATAAATGCTTCAGCAGTTCTTGCTCTTATTCTTCTTGCTTGATGTAAAATTGCGTCAGATATTGGATTTCATTCATTGCCGGTAGATTGGTTAGACTCTTCAATTACATGGGTGAAAGGTACTCCCGCAGAAATAAGGTAATTATGCAGTACGATACAGGCATATGTAAGAATGGTTGATTTTTGTGGACTATAAAAAAGTGGGATCTAGCCCAGAACAACCTGTCCGATGCAACCATCCCTTACACGAGACACACTGACAAGAGTACGACCGTCCTAAAAAGATTCTTTTCCAGCAGATGCAGCAAAACCATTTCTCAGGACCGGCGTCAGGAGACGGACCCGGATTGGGTTCGATACCTACCCGGAGCAAGAGAATATGGAGCAGTCCCGCTGCAAGGAGCTGCTGGGAGGATGACAATTTGTGGGAGGGACGCAACAAATTAAATGGGGTTACATTGAAATATACGCGTCATGAGCTGTGCCTCCATATCGAGCGCTTGCACTTAATATGCGATAATCGGCATCACATATTATTTGAACATTTTTTGAATGAGCGCCTTTCTGACAATAGTACACGTGCTCAATTTCCTTTTTTGGCGCACATATTTTTATATGGGTCCTATCTGTTAATACTATTACTCCCGGAAATCCATGCTTTGCAAAAAACTTCGTTTTAATTACGTTGAACTCTACACGTTTTCGGAATCTCACATAAATATGCATATTCTGATTTAATGCCTGAGCCACTTCCGACACACTTCGACTCACTGAAGTTAGCGACAGTGAAGAGAATTGATCTTGGCCCACCGAACGCTGGAAGCTACCAGTTGCAAAAAACCGCAGTGTGCACAAAACTTTGATGTGGCTTGGTATGGCGTGAATTCTGGAAGATACTTTGAGAACTGGCTTCAACTCATTCATCAATTCAATGCATAACGCTTTCGGATAGCGATATAGTTCAATGAAGTGCTCCTTAGTTATTTTTGCAAAAGGTTTTTCAGAATCTCGGAGATTTCGCCTCAAAAGGCGAGGATATTCTTACAAAACAAAGCAAGAAAATAAAGGTGTCCCGTCAAATATTGTGTACGTTGCTGGCGAAGTGTAGGGCCTTGTCGGATTGAAAATTAGATCCTTATCATCTTTACCTGCGCCGTTGTCGTATTCTCCAGAAGCATTTAGCAGAAACACTGCGGAAGACATTTGTTTTTTCTTATTTTTTTTTATACTCAGTTGAGCAGAGCTCACTGAGTATATTAAGTTTGATTGAATAACGGTTGGTTGTACATATATAAAGGAATAGAGATAGATATAGACTTCCATATATCAAAATAATCAGGATCGAAAAAAAATTTGATTGAGCCATGTCCGTCCGTCCGTCCGTCCGTCCGTCCGTTAACACGATAACTTGAGTAAATTTTGAGGTATCTTGATGAAATTTGGTATGTAGATTCCTGAGCACTCATCTCAGATCGCTATTTAAAATGAACGATATCGGACTATAACCACGCCCACTTTTTCGATATCGAAAATTTCGAAAAACCGAAAAAGTGCGATAATTCATTACAAAAGACAGATAAAGCGACGCAACTTGGTAGATCGGTTGAACTTATGACGCAGTCGTTGAAGATATCATGATGAAATTTGGCAGGAACGTTACTCCTATTACTATATGTACGCTTAATAAAAATTAGCAAAATCGGAGAAGGACCACGCACACTTTTAAAAAAATTTTTTTTTAAAGTAAAATTTTAACAAAAAATTTAATATCTTTACAGTATATAAGTAAATTATGTCAACATTCAACTCCAGTAATGATATGGTGCAACAAAATACAAAAATAAAATAAAATTTCAAAATGGGCGTGGCTTCGCCCTTTTTCATTTAATTTGTCTAGGATACTTTTAACGCCATAAGTCGAACAAAAATTAACCAATCCTTTTGAAATTTGGTGGGGGCATAGATTTTATGACGTTAACTGTTTTCTGTGAAAATGGGCGAAATCGGTTGATGCCACGCCCAGTTTTTATACACAGTCGTTCGTCTGTCCTTCCGCATGGCCGTTAACACGATAACTTGAGCAAAAATCGACATATCTTTAATGAACTTAGTTCACGTGCTTACTTGAACTCACTTTATCTTGGTATGAAAAATGAACGAAATCCGACTATGACCACGCCCACTTTTTCGATATCGAAAATTACGAAAAATGAAAAAAATGCCATAATTCTATGCCAAATACGAAAAAAGTGATGAAACATGGTAAGGTAATTGGATTGTTTTATTGAAGCGAAATATAACTTTAGAAAAAACTTTATAAAATGGTTGTGACACCTACCGTATTAAGTAGAAGAAAATGAAAAAGTTCTGCAGGGCGAAATAAAAAACCCTTAAAATCTTGGCAGATATTACATATATAAATAAATTAGCGGTATCCAAGAGATGATGTTCTGGGTCACCCTGGTCCACATTTTGGTCGATATCTGGAAAACGCCTTCACATGTACAACTACCGCCACTCCCTTTTAAAACTCTCATTAATACCTTTAATTTGATACCCATATCGTACAAACTCATTCTAGAGTCACCCCTGGTCCACCTTTATGGCGATATCTCGAAAAGGCGTCCACCTATAGAACTAAGCCCAACGCCCTTTTAAAATACTCATTAACACCTTTCATTTGATACCCATATCGTACAAACATATTCTAAAGTCACCCCTGGTCCACCTTTATGGCGATATCTCGAAAAGGCGAACACCTATAGAACGAAGGCCCACTCCCTTTTAAAAATACTCATTAGCACCTTTCATTTGATACCCATATCGTACAAACAAAGTATAGAGTCACCCCTGGTCCACCTTTATTGCGATACCTCGAAAA
The DNA here is from genome assembly GCF_040869045.1 of Eurosta solidaginis. Taxonomy (NCBI): domain Eukaryota; kingdom Metazoa; phylum Arthropoda; class Insecta; order Diptera; family Tephritidae; genus Eurosta; species Eurosta solidaginis. Next base: position 106,916,832 of record NC_090321.1, on the reverse strand, counting down.
GGCGTCTACCTATAGAACTAAGGCCCACTCCCTTTTAAAATACTCATTAACTCCTTTCGTTTGATACACATATTGCACAAACGAATTCTAGAGTCACCCCTGACCCACCTTTATGGCGATATCTCGAAACGGCGTCCACCTATGGAACTAAGGATTACTCCCTTTTAAAATACTCATTAGCACCTTTCTTTTGATACCCATATTGTACAAACAAATTCTAGGGTCACCCCTGGTCCACCTTTATGGCGATATCTCGAAACGGCGTCCACCTATGGAACTAATGATTACTCCCTTTTAGAATACTCATTAACACCTTTCATTTGATATCCATATCGTACAAACGCATTCTAGAGTCACCCCCCTGGTCCACCTTTATGGAGATATCTCGAAAAGGCGACCACCTATACAACAACCACCACTCCCTTTTAAAACCCTCATTAATACCTTTAATTTGATACCCATATCGTACAAACACATTCTAGAGTCACCCCTGGTCCACCTTTATGGCGATATTTCGAAACGGCATCCACCTATAGAACTAAGGCCCACTCCTTTTTAAAATACTCATTAACACCATTCGTTTGATGCCCATATTGTACAAACAAATTCTAGGGTCACCCCTGGTCCACCTTTGTGGCAATATCTCGAAACGGCGTCCACCTATGGAACTAAGGATTACTCCTTTTAAAATACTCATTAACACATTTCATTTGATACCCATATCGTACAAACGCATTCTAGAGTCAACCCTGATCCACCTTTATGGCTATATCCCTAAATGGCGTCCACCTATAGAACTATGGCCCACTCCCTCATAAAATACCCATTAGTGCCTTTCATTTGATACACATGTCATATAAACACATTCCAGGGTTTCCCTCGGTTCATTTTCCTACATGGTTATTTTCCCTTATGTTGTCACCATAACTCTCAACTGAGTATGTAATGTTCGGTTACACCCGAACTTAACCTTCCTTACTTGTTTTTTTGTATATTTATTTAGTTTTACCTAACAAAAGAAATCTGTCATAATTTATCATTCAGCAAAGAAAACTTCACTAATCGTAAATTCAAATGTTATTCAGCTAACAGTTTTCACAGCAGTTATAAGAATCGCATTTTCGAACTCAGTGAAGTGAAAAAATGAAAACGGTAAGTGATAACTAAAGTGATACATTTTTTTTCACTTCACTATAACGCTCAACCGGAATCGACCCCCAGGTTTATGCCTTTCGTGTCATTTTATATGATCAAAAATATTAGTGACCAGCTTTTCGCTGTTCGCCTAATATGTTATTACACTACGCTACTAATTATTTCTTACCTCTTGATTGAACGTTTGCAATCCAAAAGAACGAACACTCAGAGGAACGCGTTATTTATTGAAAATTTGACAAAGCTTTTTGAAAATGTTAGCTGCAGACATTGGTGCTTTATCGGTAACCGTATCGGTAACCTATAACAGCTGATTCGACCAACCTTATGGGTATCAATGCAATCTATAATTGGTGCCGCTAAGGTCGTAACCGTATCGTAGCCAACCAATTGTTTTTTGGTTTACCGTCGTAACGATAAACAGCTGATTGCGTTAGGGATACGACTACAGCGATACGACATACGACACCAATGACTCCGGCTGTAGAAAATGTTAAAATAGAACTTATGGATATATTTATGTTAATCTAACAGAAAGCTGTGGACAGTATACACAGTTAACAGCAAGCTTTGGACATTATGTATAACAATGTTGCCACATGTAATGATCATAAACTTAAGTGTCTTCCGCGATTTACAACCAGATTGACTGAATTTTGTGTGCGTTAGTGCAGTCGGGTGGCTTCGTGACACACGTATTTGTTGTCGGCTACACGTTGATGAAAATCAAAAATTTTTATTTGATAGTCGCGGGGCAAGCGTCAAATACCCGACACGCACACATACAAAAATTCAGTCAATCTGGTTGTAAATCGCGGAAGGCTTTAATACTGTTTTCACACAGAAACTTAATGATCTCATTTCACCTGCTAATGAAATCGTAATTTTTTTGCTTAACTGCTCGATTAGTATGAAGGATGAGACAGATAATCATGGCGGAACGATACAAGGTGGGAGCATGGTGACATACCTACAAACGAAAAAAATTCCATGTATTTGTAAATTCGATGGACAAATGTCAAAATCGTACTGCGCCGGTAGTTGATGTATTAAATCAAATAAAAAAGGTTATAATCAGCTGTTCGATGCGGCCACCTTGTATCGTTCCGCCATGTAGACAATGACATTTGCTTTGACAAATGGCATTTTTAAGGACTGAACACACCAAAAACTAAGAAGCGGAAACGGAAGTGGAACGCTGCCAACAGAGTTGCATTGTGCTTTTGACTTCATTAGGCATTCGATTAGCTACTAATGAAATAATAATAGATTCGAATTTTGTAGGGAAGATTGAGCTCAATAAGCGTCTTAATGTAGAAAATTGCCTTTATTATTCAATAAGCCGTCTGTGTGAAAATAGTATAAGCCTACTTAACACTATGCAAATATCTTAGTCACACATTATATCATATACACATGCTACAATCTTGGTTTTATCATCAATTTTGGTCTAACATTTACTGACCACGGCAATTCCACCATAAGTAAAGTTTGTTATGTCTTACGTAACCTATGATTTTCAGCTTCATACACTCCAGTCACTACTAGAAAAAAGTTAGCTATACAACTGATAATTTCAATAATTTGCTATCCTGAACTTATCTATAGCAATCTGGACTCTCAATCTGATCACAAAAATGAAGTGGTGTTCAATAACGTGACGAGATATGTATACGTCGCCTGACGGAGAAGAAACCTGATTATTTCTGTGAAAAATTGATATTTCCAAGGCCTGCCCGTATAAATGACTTGATGTTTCCGAACTATTCTCTCCTCTCCTCTGCAAGACAATTTGTTGTCAATGCTGTTCGAATTTGGAATTCTATTCCAGCTTCTATTCGAAATTAACTTAAAAAAAACCTTAATTTCTTACTTTCATTGATTTAAATACACATTGCTTTGTTTGTACAAACACTGAGATTTGCTATCTATATATGTATATTAGGTGGCCCTTATTTTCCAAAGGGTTCCGATTCTGGATCTCTCCCGCTAGAAATATGTGAATAGCCTGAAAACTAGAATATACAAAGTTTTAGGTCATTCGAAAAAGGCTTAGAGGTGGCGCAAAGAGCTTGAAGTCCTGGAAAATGTCGAATTTTTACAATTCCTTAAATTTGGTCAACCCTACTTCATTTTTTATGGGTGAAACGTAATTTATCGTGTTATTAGCAAGTTCTGGAGATATTTGGCTTTCAAACTAATCTACAAAAATTGATCAAATAATAATAAAGTTATAAAATAAATTATACCTTAAACACTGTGTCATTACTTCCAGAATGTGTATATAATGAATACACGTAAATGAGTGTGTTTCAAATTTAATTATTATACATTTTTTTTTGAAAATACATTTTTAAAACATATACGTATATCTTGTGAAACTTTAGCTGACACAAATATAATATATTATTTCCTAGGATCTAATTAATGATGAATTAATATGTGGTTCAAATTGTTTTTTGTAAAAAGTATTATTTTTCTTTTTCGTCATTTGTAAGTATTCTATTATATTCTTCCATAAGCTTTACTCCCCGTTCTGCTGCGTCGTTAACCACTTTTACATTTATAACAGCATCCTTAGCTTTTTTATAGGTTCCTGTATTCCACAGTATAGTGGATCTACCTCCAAAAATTGAGAAAATATCCCAAACCGACCAAAAAAATCAATTGTATTTCCTGTTACTAAATCGTGTAGTTCTTTTTCTATGAATTTATTGATTTCACTGGGCCTTAAGTGTAACATCTTTAAATTTTCTGTTTCCTTGTCGCAGTTATATATGCTATTGATTTTTCCACAATCTTTCTCTTCATGGTACAAAAGACGTCATCATCGAACAATGCCAATGCAATACAGTCTTCAGGCAGGTGCCATAGGTGGCCACAAAACTTTTTGATTGCAATGTCAGATATTTTTTTATTAGCACTTCTGTATTTATAAATTTCTTTAATAAAAGATGAGTCTTGAAGAGGTGCTCTATGAGGATTGGTACAGTAAAACCAAAGCTTAACATAGAATTGTATAATAAACGCGAATATACTTGCTATCGAATTCTCTTCATACTCCGTTAGTTTAAACTGTTCACGAAATAAATAGATTTTTAAGCAATAAGTACAATGCCTTAGACATCCAACGAGCATGATGAGTGGGCTTTGGTGTACGAAACTTTATGCCATCACTTGCTCCTAGACATATAGACGTTAATTCCCCATAGTCATCTCTTACTATTTTGTTTTTCAACTATTCCTTAGAGGGCTTTTTAAAATAGTATCTTTGCTATCGCTTAAAAGTAATTTCACTTCGTTATTTTGTAGCAAATCTCCAAAACTATTTTTGTCCATGTTTTTGCAATTTTCTTGAAATCGCCGAAATAACTGAACGTCCTACTAGTATTTACTGGAAAATAACTCTCAGCAGAACTTCATAAATATCATATATGTAATACTCATGCCGATATATTGCTGTTTAAACGTTTTTGTTTTTGTATTCAATAATCGAATGTACCAAAATTTAATTTTTTTCTTGTCACACTTATGCTGCTACAATCACGAAAATTTTATAGGCTGTCTTGTTTTGACTTCGAATTCAAAACACATTGCGAGCATTTTCTATTAGCAATATGTTTTTTTTTTTCTAATAACGTTGCAGCTCCTTTTATAACGCCTGTGTTAACCGATGTCGTATCAAAACAACAGGCCACAATATCATCCTTCAGATCCCATTCAAATAACAGTTCATACAACGTATCAGCTATTTCCGAGCCTGTTGCAGCATATAATTTGGAACTCCCATTAACTGTTCACCATTCCTGTAAGTAACAACAACTGGAAGTCGTTTCACCTTTTCACGACCTGTTATTTCTGAAGTGGTTTTCCATCCCAATGCAAAGTGCCGCAATTTATCTATTTAAAAAACCTATTATTCAAAATTTGTTCATTCAAGAGCAGTATAGTTTTAATAAGAAAACGTCAAAGAAATTTTTTGTAGTTGGTTGCAATTTTAAAATATATAATTTAATTTCTTTATACTTTTTTTTAAATTTCTTTCGACATGCTTGTTGCAAGAACAAGTTGCAGTGCAGGCTTAAATTTGTTGTGGCATCACGCATTTCGAAAGAAAATTTATAAAAAAAATAAATGTGTATACTTTTTTAAATAAATAAACTTCAAGTTTGGCTTCAAGGGATATTTGTATTTGTGTATAAAAAATTTTATTTGAGCGTTTTTTACCCGAATACCACGATTCACTGATAAACACATTTGCACAGACTTAATTTACTTTTCATATTTGTTTTTCGAAAGCAATATATATTTTGCCCTGTAACTCTGTTATTGATCGACCGATTTTGAAGATTGTGAAATAAAAAACAGATGTTATTACTGTATGGAAAAGCAGTAAATTTTCGTAGGGTTTAGAAATATGGAAGCCTGAAACACGAAATTGTAAAAATTCGTCATTTTTCAGGATTTCAAGCCCTTTGCGCCACCTCTAAATCTTTTTTGATTGGCCTAACACTTTGTCAAAAAAAAAAGAAGAGCACAAACGTCCTGAAGAAATGCATTGTTTACCTTTAACCCTTTCAGGACCGTAAGAAAATTACAAGTAAATTTTGTTGTACGACTGTTTTATTTAGTTCATTTAGAAGCAAAATCCATAAAAAAGAACTCGACTTTTAAATTCATTTCACGGTTTTTTTGTAATTTTATGGGAAAAATATTTCCCTATGGACCTCAATGGGAAATTCGCAACAGCAGGGAACATTGGTTTTCTAATAATGCAAACTTTAAAAATTTTTCGTGAAAATATATAGATTTTGGAAAATAAATCATTTATGGAAATCTGAAAGCAGTTTCTTTTGCTAGTATAGCAGAGGTGAACGTTGCTCATTACACATATGTCATGCGCCCTATTTTCAATCCGCTTCTTAGCGCACACACCTCTTCATGTTATTTACTTTTTGCATATTGTGCATTGGTAAACTTGGCTTCACACCGACTTAACTCTTCGGTTTATTCACTACGGACGGCCTGGCTCTTTGCCTACATGAAAATTCATTTATAAGACTTCGAGCAATATTTTGACGAAATTCTAGACTGCTCAAAACCGGTCTCTCTACAAGTTTCTTCTCTTGTAACTTTTTGTACACCAAATATGAGTTGCTCATAGAAATATCCATTATATCGAAAAAAGGCGTAAGTAGTATTATATCTTTGTTTTGCGATCAACTTCATAGCAGACTTTTCGCTGGTCCATTAGGTCAACGCCACCCATATATTTATTATATTTAATTATCATTTCTGGGCACGTAATATTTAGTTTTTCGGCCGACCCAGCCTTTCGCCTTTTAACGAAGCCTATTTCGATGGGTGAAATGAAATTGGCCAATATATGAACGGATTTTGCGTCCATCCATTTGACCAAGGATATGCCCTAAAAACCTTCCCAATGGATTTCCTCCCTGGACATATGTTTGTCGAACGGCAATGTTTTTGGCACCATTTTCCATATCCTGAGCAAGATATTCTTGGTCTTCTTCGTCTAGTTGTAGTAGTTCATCTTCTCCTTTACTATTGTCAGCCATGAGTAATTGTAAAATCTCATCTTCTTTCAAATGAAATTCCCTGCATCTTTTTCCAGCCATTCTGTAGTGAATTCGAAAACATGAATAAATGAGTAAATCGCATCATAAAATAATAATAAAAATAGTACTTAAAATTTCTTTTATGGTCCACAGGGAAACATGTTTCCCTTATAATAATTTTTTATTTTTAGGTACTTTTTCCAATTTAATTACGTAAAATTGATCATTGTTTAGTTTCGCACTTACCATTCAATAATTAACAGCTTTTAAAAACAATTTGAAACACGAAAATCTAAATAAGTTAAATAAAAAAGAACACACTTCACTCCTCGAAAGTTTGCCGACTTTACTTACACTTTTAATATAGAATATTTGAAAATACTGTCAATCTGCTTAACTTGATTACGGGGACTCCCCTTTTTATATTTAAACACGCTCATTTGAACAGATTTACCATATAAGAAAATATAAAAATTCCCTTATTTATTCATGGGAAATATATTTCCCATAGACCTGAAAGGGTTAACAGCTGTTTCTCACAATTTCTTTTTTGAGTCATAATCCAACTTCTCATAGGCCGGTTCACATATACAGAGCTCTCTAAGGCATTTGATACAGTTTCCCACAAAATACTTTTGCGGTAACTTGAATACATAGGTTTCCATTTAACCTTTCTGTCATGGTTACAGTCATACTTTGCAAATAGAACCTTATTTGTTGAAATCGAGAACACTAGGTCCCATGAGTTCTTGGCAACTTCTGGGGTGCCAAAAGGTAGATAGTATTCTCGGTACAATCTTATTTCTTATTTTCATCATTGACGTCGGATTATATATAAAGCACTCCAATTATCTACTTTATGCTGATCATTTAAAACTATTTAGGCGTTTCACCTCTGCATCAGATGCATTGCTCTTGCAGAAAGATTTGGGTGCTATTAATGTGTGGGCTCTTAATAATCATCTGCGACTTAACAGTAGTAAATGTTCGCATATCATGTTTTCTAGATCTACTAGTGTGTTTTCGTCAACATAATCTATCGCTAATACATATCTTGCCGCGTTCAAAGAATTTCCTGATCTTGGTGTCATTTTCGACTCTTCGTTCACTTCCGTTAACCATGCTAACTATCTCATACCAAAACCTTATGCTAACTTAGCTTTTTTACGACGTAATGGGAAGGATTTTAAGGAGTATATTAGCTGTATTTCGTTGCTAACTAGTACAATTAAAACACTAGCTAGCTTACCGAATTGCATGGAAAGCAACAATAAAAAGTAATCTAGTTGAGTTGGCTAAGCGCTTTCAGTTGAAACCGCTTAGGTAATTGTCGACCTGATTGATAGTGTTGTATAGTGTTGCATATTCAATAATAGGCACTATTGTGAACGAGCGAATGAAATGAACATACGAATGTGCAGATAAACAAAATTAACAAAATAACAGCGTGGCGGCAGGGTGGCATACATACAAACAAACACACGCATTTCATGTATTTTGTTTTTGTAATTCTCTGGTTGAGTGTCAAAAACATACTGCGCTAGAAGTAGAAATGTCATAGCAGCGAAAAAAAGTAACAATTAGCTGATAAACCTCCACCATCTGTATAGTTTTGGCATAATGAAACTGTTTAGCTAGTTGAAGCGTTTTCTTCAAGCTCGCTTGAAAAAAAATACACTATTGTATAATTTTCATCTACACCACACACTATGCAAGAATTGAGAGATTTGCCCTCCCACCCCTCCATTTTGTTAATCCCCTGCCTTCCTATATAAATAGGTGCATGCTCATAAACAATAAGCGCAAATTATACTTGCATAGCATAGCAGGGCACAGAAACATTGCCCTCACAAGCGATATACGTTTAATGGGATTTGCGTGTGCTTGATTAGACTACGCAGTGCATTGCATTGTATGGAAGTCTGTTGAATTTTGATTTCCATGTTTGCGCTATGCGCGCGATTCTCACTCTTCGTGCTCAATGCTATTATTGTAAAGAGTGGAAAATGAGCATCTCTAATACTAACTTTATTGGCGTGTGTGTTTGGCCTTGTTAGCGATGGTCCATGTATGCTACGTAAAGTATAATCAGGTCTTTTTTTTTTTTTTTGCGGGGAGGCTGAAAAATGCCTAATGCACCATAATTGCTGCCGTCGCAGCAACCGTGTGTCCGTAGACTAAAAAACAGCCCCGCTCTGGAACCGTCGCCCACCCCGGCACCACTTTCGCATTACTTCGGGTGGCGTTCCATATTTCTCATTTTTTAAGAGCCTACTGTTGTCCCTGCGTCCAGGTTCCCGCTATTTGCTCTGAGTGTCCATTTAATCGCCACTGCTTCGCATGCGCATTTCTCTGCGCTCCCTCTCAGCATCCATCAGGCGTGTCATTACTATAAATGCCATTTTGCTCACTGCAGTCCAGCATTCTTTCCTGCTGCACATATGTGAAACTAAATTTCTCGTGGTAGGTTCCTCCCCAAAGACTACATGCAAGGTGAGTCTTTCTTCGTGGAAACGGGGGCAGTAGAACATGACGTGTTCTGCGTTTTCTAACTCTGTGGTACACACTGGGCAATGAGGATCTTCCTCTATCCTACGCTTCCATAAATACTCTTTGAAACCGCCATGTCCACTCATTATCTGCGTGAGAGGGTAGTTCAGTTCGCCGTGCTTCCGCTCATTCCATTGAGCTACGTTCCAAACTAGTGTGAAAGTCCAACGCCCTTTACTCGGGGCCTCCCACCGTTCTTGCCACTTAGCTATTGTTTGTGTCCTTGCTCTTTTCTTGTCTTCTTCAGATGGTCGCTCGATATTAGTGTTATACAGATCGGCCATTTCGCTTGCCAGTAAGTCCACTGGTATTTTCCGGGTTAGAACCAGGATCGCGTCGTCGGAAACCGTCCGATAAGCACTTGCTATTCTTAAAGAAGCAAGTCGGTACGCTGCTAATATATATTTTTGATGGGTCTGTTTAGATCCATACCACACTGGTGCTGCGTATAGTATTATTGAGCTGGTTACTGTGGAAAATAGCTGACGTATAGCTTCGCTCGGACCACCAATGTTAGGCATTATTCGCATAAGTGATCCATTAACTTTGGTAATTTTCTCCCCCACCGCTCTGAAGTGCTCTTTGAAAGTTAACTTAGAGTCAATGTGCACTCCTAAGTATTTTAAGGAATCCTTTGAGGTGATTTGATGATCCCCGACAGTTAAGACTAACTCGTTCGCCGACCGTTTGGAGCTTACTAATACCACTTCCGTCTTTTGGCTAGCCAACTCCAGTCCTTTATTGGTCAGCCATTCCTTTATTCTTGCTACGGCGTCATTACATAATGCTTGAAGCAGGTCCAGTTTCTTGGCCACTACTACCACTGCAATATCATCAGCATATCCCACAATTTGCGTGTTTTCTGGTAGATAAATCTTTAGCACCCCGTCATACATTACATTCCAAAGCGTTGGACCGAGAACAGATCCCTGTGGGACGCCTCCTGTGATTTTGTACTCTTTAGCTCCTTGATCCGTGTCAAAAAGAAGTACTCTGTCTTTAAGATAGCTACCTATAATTCTGCGTAAGTAAGCTGGAGTGCCGAAGCTTTGCAGCGCTGCCATTATCTGCATCCAGTTCGCAGTGTTAAAAGCATTCTTGATGTCCAACATAATCAGTGCACAGAACTTCCTTTTATTTTGGCCTCCAGAGATAGCTTCTCTAGCTATATTGACGACTGTTTGTATTGCATCTACGGTGGATCTTGATTTGCGAAATCCATATTGACTATTCGATAAGCCACCTGGTCTTTCTAGAGTCAGCTGTAGGCGCTCACTAATTATACGCTCGAAAATCTTCCCTAGGGAATCCAGCATACAAAGTGGCCTATATGAGGATGGTTGGTCCGGCTGTTTACCACGTTTCAGCAATAGGACAAGTCTTTGTCGTTTCCACGGGCGAGGGAACACGCCTTCTTGCATACAGGCATTAAAAAGATCAGTAAATAATGTAGCCCTAGTTGTAATCGCGGCTTTAAGGGCTATGTTTGGTACTTCGTCGGGTCCTGGGGATCTGTTATCAGCAACTCTTTTTGCAGCGTCCAGCACCTCTTGCTCTGTAATTTGCGGAATTTCCGTACTTTCTAGATCCTCGCTTGGATAAGTCCAGCGATCTTGCGCCGGGAAAAGTGTTTCAACAATAATATTCATCAGTATCGGGCACGTAGGTTGCTGTGATATCGGTCCTTTAACTTTGGCCATCACAGTTCTGTAGGCTGATCCCCAAGGATCTAGGTCGACATTATCCAGCAGTTCCCTAAAGCATAACTTCTTGCTCTTTTTTATGGCATTTTTAAGTGCCTTTCTTTGTGCGACATAGGTGCTGTGTAGCTCTGCATATCGTGGTGATGAGCGTGCCCTCTGCGCTGTTCTTCGTGCTTTGTGGCATTTTCTACGCTCTTCCGCAATTTCGTCATTCCACCAATATACCGTAGTGCGCTGTGCTTTTCCGCGACTTCTGGGCATGGCAGCATCACATGCCATACATAGCAACTTAGTGATTTGAACCGACTGGTCTTCCGCATGCGATTCTCGTACTATGGCGTCCTTCCAGATAATGTCAAATATTTGTGGGTCGAAAAGGTGCTGTTTCCATTTCCTACTTTGTCGATGTCTTGCTGCTACCGTTCGTGGAGTTTCGAGCAGCTCTACGCTAATAGCTTTATGGTCGCTGTGTGTGTAGACGTTGCTTATGGACCATTTTGCTCGTCTTGCTATTTCGCTGCTAGCGAAGGTGAGATCTATAATGGATCGTCTGGTACCTGTATCGAAGGTATATATCCCTGGTTCATTTAGGAGTTCTAGCCTCAAAGAAGTAAGACTTTCGAGGAGAACTCTCCCTCTTTCGTTGGTTCGTCTACTTCCCCACACAGATGACCATGCATTGAAGTCTCCACACACTAAAAGCGGGTGTTTACCTCGTGCTTCAATGGTGATCCCGTATATCATGTCTTCGAACTCGGCGATGGTCATGCTCGGAGGGGCATAGCAACTGAAGACGTATATACCGTTGATTTTTGCCCACGTGAATCCTGCTACCGTTGGCGTCATAATTTCCTGTGGGAGAAATTTCCCTGGTGCCCAAATTGAGGCTTTCCCTGCTGAATCTGAGAGCCAACCCTGCTCCTGGCGATTTTTGTATTGTTCAGAGAGTACCACTATGTCATATCCTCCTTCATAGACTGTTTGGGATAATAGTTCTTGGGCTGCCTCGCAATGGTTTAAATTGAGCTGCAATACCCTCATGAGACAGTCATTTTGCTGCCCTCTCGTTGTGGGCATTTAAAACTGCCTGCTGAATGTTGTCCCCCACATAGCGCGCATTTCTGTGCATTTTCGCAACTTGCAGCCTTATGACCTTCCTGGCCGCATTTCCTGCATAGGCTAGACCTATCTACAGTCTCCTTACATTTCTGAGCTATATGCCCGTAGCCCCAGCACCTATAACAGCGTTTTTCTTGCTTGAGCTCTCTAATTCGGCAGGAAACCCATCCTACCCGGATTCTTTGCGTATTAAGAACCGCCTTGGCATCATACGCTGTAAGGCTTATAAGTGCCGACTTCGTGCCACTGTACCCTGTGCGTATGCTTTTTATGGCAGCCACATCTGGAAGTTTGATGTTGCATTGCTGGTGGAGGGCGTTGCAAATCTCCTCGGGCGTAGTAATCTCATCGAGATCTCTGCACTGTAGCGTGACCATTTGGGACTTTGTTATAACTTTAGCTGAGTCCTTTAGTACCGCTTCAATTTCTGCTTGGCACGCGCTTGTTTTCCCATCTTGCGATGTAACAGCTCTCCTTTCGCCGTTCTTCTAATCGTTTTGACGTTATCACCCAGGGATTTTAATTCGTCGCATCTTCTCACTTTACGCAATATGTCGGCGTACGTCGCAATCATCAGGTCTATATTTCACATTTTATATACTGCTTTGTCATGCAAAGTGATGTAAGTATAATTAGACCTTTATGTCATTGTATATGATATTAACTCTGGTACCATAGATTGCTCTGCTCTCTGGGGCAGTTAAATTTCCATGTTCCTAATAGATCTCTACGGTCCCATAATACATTCTACGTTGAAGTTCTGAGAACCAATTACCTTAGATTTGCCCCTCTCATAAGAGGCCTCGAAGAGTTTAATAATGTTTCTAGAAGGCTTAATCTTGTTTTGTTTATGTTACGTCTTGAGCCTTACTATCAAGAAAATTTATCTCATCCTTGAATTAATTGTTATTTAGTTTAAAGTTAAATTATAAAATTTTAAATCTAGTCAGTAAGGTATCTGCCAGTGACTTAATAAATAAATATGAAATATGAAAATTGAATAAGACAAAATTTCATAGTAGCCTTTTGAAGAAATTTACTTAAATTTTAAGGTTAATACAAATAAAAAACGAAAAAATTTTTCAGAAATTAGAATCACCGTAAAAATAAAGTGGCTCTTATTTGGGAACGTCTACTGGATTTGGAAACTTGTGTATATTTGCCCAACAAACCAATTAATAAAACAATTAGGTTTGTTGGGTGAACACACAAATATCAACACATATTCTAAAAACTGTGCATTTTATTTTAAAGGGCATATCCACATCATAAAAATACGCTCAATAATTTCTTTCCCCCTTGTATGCCGCCTGCATGCACCAATTGAAACATGCAAGGATTTCTTCAAATATATAAAGAAAATGAATAATACATTAGGAAAATACAGATTTTCAAAAAAAAAAACTTTCAAGTATAGATTACAAGGAGAAAATAACTAAATTTCTTGGGCGTTTAAAGAATGAAGTTTTGTCTATCCGCCCCTCAGCAATGGTTTTGCAAACATTCCGCGTGTATTTCTTTCATGGAAAGCTTCTCAGTGAAAACTCATCTGCCTTGCAGCTGCCATTCGGAGTCAGCATAAAACATGTAAGTCACTTCCCGATAATTTGTAGGAATCTTAAAAGCAGCACTACGCCAATTGGAAGAGAAACTCTGCCCAAATCTCCTCGGAAGTAAATCGGACCAAATATTTTATTTTTATGCTCAGCGTGCTTTGCACACAGAGTATATTAACTTTGATTGGATAACGGTTGGTTGTACAGGTATGAAGGAATCGAGATAGATATAGACTTCCATATATCAAAATCATCAGTATCGAAACAAAATTTGATTGAGCCATGTCTGTCCAACCGTCCGTACGTCTGTCCGTTAACATGATAACTTGAGCAAATATTGAGATATCTTCACCAAATTTGGTACACGAGCTTATCTGGACCCAGAACGGTTTGGTATTGAAAATGAGCAAAATCGGATGATAACCACGCCCACTTTTTATATATATAACATTTTGGAAAACACAAAAAACCTGATTATTTAGTAAATAATACACCTAGAATGCTGAAATTTGACATGTGAACTGATACTAAGACTCTCGATAAAAATTTTAATCAAAAAATTTAAAATGGGCGTGTCACCGCCCACTTGTGATAAATTCAATTTTACAAATATTATTAATCATAAATCAAAAATCGTTAACCCTATCGTAACAAAATTCGGCAGAGAGGCTGCCTTTAGTATAAGGAATTCTTTGAAGAAAAATTAACGAAATCGGTTAAGGGCGACGCCCACTTTTATATAAACGATTTTTAAAAGGGTCTTGGACGAATAAAATAAGCTATACCTTAGCGAAAAAGAGCTTCGTATCAATAGAATTTTACTTTCTAAATTGAATTATAACATTAAATTGGAAAACACTTAAATTTTTGAAAATGGGTGTGGCACCGCCCCTTTTATGACTAAGCAATTCTCTATGTTTCGGGAGCCATAGCTCGAAGAAAAATTAACATATCGTAATGAAATTGTGTACACATATTTTCCTTATAGCAGAAAATATTTCTAGTAAAAATGGACGGGAGCGGTTCAAGACCACGTCAACTTAGATATAAAACAACTTAAACTTAGCAAAAAATAATTTTGAATCAATGGTATTTCACTTATCAAGTTTTATTGTAAGAGGAAATGGGGAGACATTTTTTTTAAACGGGCGGTTCCACGTGTTATGTAGGAAAGTAATATATCTGAAATGAAATGTGCAATTGAAGCTCACGCTGAGAATATAATGTTCGGTTATACCCAAACTTAGACACCTTTACTTCTTTTTTTTTTATTCGAATTTTCTATTGTGTAATTCATCATTTTTTACGTTGGCATTTTTTTAAATTCAAATTTTTTGGTCGTCGCACTATGGCGCCTCTGCCCGAAAATCCTGGCAAAAATCAAAAATTTCATGAAAGCGTTCGATAAACCTAATACATGTATTTAATAGAGAATTACGAATATATAACTCCTATTAAACAGAAAATGATATTTTAGGAGGTATAGCCGCTTAAAGTTGATTAATTTTTAACACTTAGAAAAATTTGTGTTTTTTGTTCTTTTTTGTTGTATTAAAAGTTGTTTTGTCTGCTTTCTTGTATTATGACGAAAGGATATTTAATTCTAGGTTGAAGCAAAATATAAAATTTGTTTTTATTTATAAAAGTTGTCAGATCTACCTATTTTTGGAAAAGCCTATTTTTAGGACCTTTTCGAACTTTGATGGAAAATAAAAAAAGGACAAAAAAGGTCTCCGTGAAATTTACAGTATGTATTTGCTAAATATTCAGTTACCTGAATTCATAAGGTCTACCTGCGTCCAGCTGCGACTTCACTTTTTAACCAAATAAAGTGAAGCAACCTTTGGCATAAATACGCGCCTGAGCAGGTATAGGTAAGAAGGAGGCGAATTTAGTACGGTCACTTTTCTTGTTGGCATTTGTTAATAAAACCAAATTTTTCGGTTACAAGCTGCATAATATAAATAGAAATCATTTCCATAATTTGAGTATATAAAGCAATGGTCAATACAACGCCCAAAATCAGACGTTTTTCTGGTACAAGTTTTTTGGACGAATAAATGCCTACCACATCAACCAATCGAACTAGAGGAAGACCAACAAAACCCATAGAAGAATGTTCGACCTACACAAGGAAAAAGAAGCTGTCAGATTATACTAGAACAATCGCCACGACTCATCTTTCAGAAGCATTGGCTATTAAATATAAAAAGGACGAAGAAAACACCAAGTCTCATATCATAGGAGCAGTTGCGTTAGCAAGTCCAGTGCGACTGGGAAGGATCAAAAACAGCATTCCCACACCCCCAAATGCGCTAAACTCCTGAAGAGTCTTTGGCGCTGTTTATAGATCTCGGGTTATCGAAGGATAAATATAATATATTGCGTGAGTCATTATTGCAACATAATGCCGATCTTTTCCCTGGATACAAACAAATCACTCAAGCTAAGACAGAAGCAGCTCCTCGAAGAGCCAAAATAACCGAAGTATCAGCTGAAGTTGAGCTCCAAATCTTAATGGATCATATGTCTATGCGACTCTTGAAAAGTTTTTCTGAAGAAAAGTTGAAATCACTGCCAAAGAGGTTAACATTGATAAATAAATGGGGCTGTGATGTATCAGCAGTACAAAGCGCATATAAACTAAGGATAAATGTAGACGATGGGACAATTACAGATGGTAATATGTTTATGGCTTCTATTGTTCCCCTCCGTTTAAAAGATGAGGCTTCAGAATATTGGAAAAATCCACGGCCGTCATCAGTTAAATTGTGCCGGCCGATATTATTTAAATACGAGAAGGAGTCTTCGGAACTCATAAAAGCTACAGTGAGTGATATAAAAAATCAAATCGCAAAATTAGAGCTAACAATAATTGACAACTGCAGAGCTGCTGCTTCAAAAGTATCCTGAGAAAAAGCTCACACCAACGGTACATAAAATTTTGGCATATGGAAAAGATTTAATAGAATACCAGTGTTTACATTAGGAGAATTATCTGAAGAAGCTCAAGAAACTAAAAACAAGGACTACAAAAGATATAGAAGTACTAACGCTTGCAAAAAAACGAGGACCTTTTCAACATGTTGGCCATCTCTTCTGATCCAGTCATAACATCCATGAGGCATGTAAGATAACAAAAAGGTATTACAGACACCTGTAGCTCAGAAATGGTTTCCTTGTTAGATATATTTTCAAGTGACGAAGACTACGTTAAGATTAAATAAATGATCCACCTTTTTCTGTCACAACAAAAAAATTATTTAATACTTAGTTTTGTTATTTTATTGAAAAAAAAAAGAAATCAATAAATACAAGTTTATTATTTATTATAAATAATACAGTTATTTCATTTAGTAATTACAATCATATAATTTTCGTTTTTACATCTTTTTAAAATTGATGAAATTTTAAGATGAGTTTTGAAGCACCCTTTATGTGTATTTATTTTAAAGCTTAGGCTTTGGCTTTGGAAATCAATAAAATTGGAGCGGTTATTAAGATAAAACTGTTTATCATAAGTGGGCAGTGCTCAAAAATTTAATAGTTGTTCATTTTTGGCTCAAATACAATAATATTGAACAACTTTTAATAATTTTTTTTAGTTAAGTATTAATAAAATATTTGGTTTTTGAATTTTTCAAAATAATGAAGTAAATTTATTCAATGAATTTTCAAGCAATGTTTATATACTTATCCCCTAGCGTACACATTTCACTTTTAAAAGAATAGAACATCTTAAAAGAAGTAATGCGTCCATCAAGTTTGGTGAAGATTGATAACCTTGCTACTAAGTCAAAACTTTTAATCATAAGTGGGTAGAGCAACACTCCTTCATTCATAAGTTTATCTGATTTCATGTTCAAATACATCCTCAAAAAAAAATTTCAAAGTTTGTCCTTCAGTTTTTAACAATTTTTTTTCTACAATTTTTCAACTTTGACGAATTATTGTGAAGCACCCTGTTACTCTGGCACTCTGTATTTTTAACTGTCCTAAGTATAAATCATTAACTTTCAGGTTCAGTAATCTTTAAAATATCTTCATTAGTTCAAAAGTTATGATTTTTGCAAAGAAAAAACTCAAAAGGCGCCATAGTGCGTCGTTCTAGCTTCATAACTCGTGATGGCGTCTACCGATTTTTCTCATTCTCTCATCCCTGTTAGTAATCCCGTTTTCTTTCTCCTCCAATTTTTAAATGTTCTTCAATAAATTATATGTGTATGTTAAATAAATTATGTTAGAAATATATGTTCTAACTTCTTCATACAAATTTTTAATTTTTAGATTTTTCCTCTTTCATAATGACATATTGTGAAAAATAAGAACATTACAACTTTTTCACAGACATGAGTTACTTCCACTTTTCTTATAAATCACTGCAGTTTTCTAACCACGTATCTACAATTGAGGAATTTTTAGGAAAGCGAAGAAAACTAACTGAACAGCTTGCGTATTGCATATAAAATATGTAGATATTTATGTATGTTCATTGACTGACTGGGTCGATTCATTAACCGATATCGCGCCATCGATTTTTCGATAGGATTTGGGCTCAGGAAAAAAAGTTCCACTACGAACACCCACAAATAATAATTTTCGAGCCTGCGAAATTTCGTTTTTTTTTTTACTTTTTTTCGACTTTGATTTTTAAGGTTTTTTCATGACCTACTAATAAAACTTTAATTTGATTGTGAAATTTTCATATATACTCTGTCCGACCCAAAAACAGGGTATACATATGAAATTTTTTTTAGTAGGTCATGAAAAAAACCTAAAAAATCAAAGTCGAAAAAAAGTCAAAAAAATAAAATTTCGCATGCTCGAAAATTATTTTTTTGGGTAAGCGTAGTGGAACTTTTTTTCCTGAGCCCAAATCCTATCGAAAAATCGATGGCGCGATATCGGTTAACTTCCGTCCATACAAATCGACCCACCCTAAAGTTCATACGTCGTAAATGAAGGAGCTTGAAACCATGAAGGCAATTTATTTTGGCAAAAATACCACCACTTCGCCTTTATGTGTTTTCACATAAAAAATCTATTTCCTCAAAAAGTGTAGGTACGGAACGGTGTACAGATGGTCCGTTTGGCCAGCTTATGTAATGCAAATTTTTTAAATATTTTATGTTTTTTTGGATGTCTAATAGTTGTTGTGATAAATTTTCTTTGGTAGCAACATAATGGACTTCCTGTGGAGCATTTCAATGCAAGAAGCTTAAATAATGAAAAAATTTACACTGTAAGGTTTTTCTTCGAGACATCTCTCGATGATGTTATATATTCTTCAAAAATTTAGAGGGGGTATGCAGGCTATCAATGTTTAGCATTACAGGAGCCCTAAAAACAACCTCGACGGCTACACTGAAAAGGAACTCGAAGACCTGGAAATAGCAGAAAAAGACATGGGTCAATTCAGTCATTCCTAAAGTCTTTGAACAGATTGTTACCAGTCAACTCCAATATCAGTGTTCTAGTCTTTTATCTCCATGCCAACATGGTTTCATTCGTCAAAGGCCAACCACTACAAATTTGCTTGTATTCACCTCTATAGTGATGGAAGGATTTTTAGCGAACAAACAAACGGATGTCATCACACGGACTTCAGCAAAGCATTTGATACCGTCAACCATGAGTTACTTATTCATAAGCTTGATTTACTGGGCTTTCCGTTTCACCTATTAATGTGTCTGAAAAGCTATCTTTCTAACCGGACCCAAAAAGTCCTGTTCAAGTGCAATCTGTCGGAATCGTTCGGAATTTCCTCCGGCGTACCCCAGGGAAGTCATCTAGGCCCTTTGCTCTTTGCCCTTTTCATTAATGACTTGCTACAGACAATATTATATTCCCATAGTATAATGTATGCGGATGATGTAAAACTTTGCTACACTTACTGTCCTACCGATTTGAGTTCCTTGGATCTTCTTCAGGCCGACTTGGACTCGTTCCAATGTTGGTGCACAACAAATTTACTAGCTTTAAATTGGTCTAAATGTAAGCATATGACATTTCACCGAGTGAAGCCAGCATTGAAACCTTATGTAATAGATGGTACGCCTTTTGAGCGTATATCTATTGCAAATGATCTAGGTGTCCTTTTTGATCCGAAATTGAATTTTAACATGCATATTTCATCTATTGCCAACAAAGCGTTGGGTTTACTTGGATTTGTTAAAAGATGGGCTAAAGAGTTCGATGATCCGTACCTCACTGAGGTTCTTTACACATCGCTGGTTCGTCCAATACTCGAGTATTGCTCATGCGTTTGGTCCCCTGTTTCTCAAAAGCATATAAAGCGTCTCGAGTCAGTTCAAAAGCAATTTTTGATATTTGCATTGCGCGGCCTTAATTGGGACTCAAGTCTCCACCTTCCTCCATACAGAAGTAGACTTCTTCTTATTAACTTACCCACTCTGGAAAATCGGAGAATATTACTGGGGGTATTGTTCATCCATAAGCCCATTATTGGAGAAATTGATTCTGCGGACCTTCTCAGCCGCTTTTTTTTTGCGATTCCCCCTAGTGTATCCAGACACTACGTTCCTTTCTATTTACCCCTTTGTCGACGAAACTTTGCTAAAAATAATCCTCTTCTTATCTGGTGCGCGCACTACAATGACTTGTATAGCTGTATCAGTCTTGAATGTACTTTTGCCACTATACGTAATGCAATACTTGCCTATCTAATTTAAGAGATACCAGCTAATTTAATTTGCCGGCATTTTATTTCTTCCATAAATAAAATAATTAAAAAAAATTTTTAAGTTAAACGGTTTTATTGAAAGCAATACTTACATGAAGTAAAAATAATAAAGACTAAAAACTTGAAAATAAAATAATTAAAAAAAAATTTTTAAGTTAAACGGTTTTATTGAAAACAATACTTATATGAAGTAATAATAATACGAAGTAATAATAATACGAAAAGCTAGAAAATAATTAAGTAGGTCCTAGGTACTAGTCATCACACTCCTTATCAATCTATGGCGTTGATCAGACAATTATAAAAGTGTTGGGCGCGTGAAATTTCTAAAAATGTGACTGATTAAGGTTCAGTTAGTTTTACTTATGACTATCAGTAGAAATATGACGCGTCCATCGCTTTTATTTAATTGTCTGATCAACGCCATAGATTGATAAGGAGTGTGATGACTAGTACCTAGGACCTACCTAATTATTTTCTAGCTTTTCGTATTATTATTACTTCATATAAGTATTGTTTTCAATAAAACCGTTTAACTTAGAACATTTTTTTAATTATTTTATTTTCAAGTTTTTAGCCTTTATTTAATTGCCTATTATTTCTCATTCTATTTAGTTCATTTAGTGACTCATTATTACAAGGACTCTTTTCTGACAATTTGTTACAACCTAAGTCCTCAATACATAATCCTTCCAAAGACTTTACCCGACTCTGCGCCACGTACGCTTGTCCCTCCTCCAACTCCAAAATATTTTGATATCACTTCTACCGGACTGTATGCAATATTTGTTCCAAATATGAGCCAAATCGGGCATCATAGGTCGCTTTCTATTCATGTATCTATGTATTATGTGTTCCAAATATGGGCAAAATAGGACCAGAAATATGATTTTTGTGAATACCTCGATCCTTCCGCCACCTAGCGGCGATTTTTTTGATAGGTCGCTTTCAATTCTTGTATGTATTAAGTGTTCAAATATGAGCCAAATCGGACCACAAATACGATTTTTGCGAATATCTCGATCCATGCGCCACCTAGCGGCGATTTTCTTTCACAGGTCGATTTCTATTCTTGTATGTATTAAGTGTTCCAAATATGAGCCAAATCGGTCCACAAATACGATTTTTGCGAATATCTCGATCCATGCGCCACCTAGCGGCGATTTTTTTCATAGGTCGCTTTCTATTCTTGTATGTATTATGTGTTCCAAATACGAGCCAAATCGGGCCACAAATACGATTTTTGTGAATATCTCGATCCATGCGCAACCTAGCGGCGACTTTTTTCACAGGTCGATTTCTATTCTTGTATGTATTAAGTGTTCCAAATATGAGCCAAATCGGTCCATAAATACGATTTTTGCGAATATCTCGATCCATGCGCCACCTAGCGGCGATTTTTTTCTTATTATTGCATTGTCATCGGGTTCTGAACTATTCATGCTTGTAGCTTATCGGGAAGTTACTTAAATTTCAATTACAAGATTCGTTCACAACGGCCGTGCAGCCGTGCATGCGACCGTTTAAAAACAGGAACTATCTCGTTTAAGGATGGAGAAACATTTATCAACATGTATCATTAAGAAGGAACAAGACAGTACTGTGTTGATTGGAATCTGGTGCATTCCAACAACGTAAAAAACATGCTTTTTCATGAGTCACTGACCGGAATCGTATGTATAATCTTATGGGTCAGGCATCGAGCTGATTGGCATCCGGTGCATTCCAACAACACAGGTCATGTTACTTTTTTATGCCTTGTGATGGCGTATCCTCATTGGAATCCGCTGCATTCCGAAATCATGCTGAGCGGAATCTGATGCATTCCGCCAGTATAATACTGTTTTCACACAGACGGCTTATTGAATAATAAAGGCAGTTTTCTACATTAAGACGCTTATTGAGCTCAATCTTCCCTACAAAATTCGAATCTGTTATTATTTCATTAGTAGCTAATCGAATGCCTAATGAAGTCAAAAGCATAATGCAACTCTGTTGGCAGCGTTCCGCTTCCGTTTCCGCTTCTTAGTTTTCAAAGCAAATGTCATTGTTTGCATGGCGGAACGATACAAGGTGGCCGCATCGAACAGCTGATTATAACCTTTTTTATTTGATTTGATACATCAACTACCGGCGCAGTACGATTTTGACATTTGTCCATCGAATTTACAAGTACATGGAATTTTTTTTGTTTGTAGGTATGTCACCATGCTCCCACCTTGTATCGTTCCGCCATGATTGTCTGTCTCATCCTTCATACTAATCGAGCAGTTACTTCTGTGTGAAAGCAAAAAATTTACGATTTCATTAGCAGGTGAAATGAGATCATTAAGTTTCTGTGTGAAAACAGTATAAGGTTTCGGTATAAGATCTTATTTCTGCTCATATTTCTTATTATTAGTATATTCTGAAATTAAAGAATAATGTTCATTAATATACCTTTGTTTGTAATATAACATTGTTGAAATCTCGATATATCTTAAATTTTATCTTTTGAGTTGTATATTTATATATCTTTTATATTATGCAGTCGACCATAGTTTGTCGTCGACTTTAAATAATATATAAATAAATAAATAAATACAAATAAGAGGAAATGTTGGAAGTGGACTTTGTTGTTTAAGTAACTTTATTATAAGTAAAAACAAGGTTAAATATATAACCATCACTGAATTAATTATTCCCAAAGTTGAAGTTGCCCATGGTTTTCATTTACATACATATGTATTTAATTCATTGAGGAATACTATTTTAGGCCAATTTATCTGTCAAATATTTTAATTTTTGCGCAGTTATGCCCTTAGTTAGGATGTCTGCTAACATTTCATTAGGAAGCATATATTTTAATTCTACAGATTTATTTTCTCTCTGTTGACGGATACATTTTTCCTTAATATCAATATGTTTAATGCGGGAGGAATATGAGCTTTTCTGCGCCACCAAGATGGCACTTTTATTGTCACAATATAAAGGCAATCAATAAAAATCCTATGGTATAAGCTCGCTTTCCAATCGCTTCAGCCAAATAGATTCTTGGATTGCAGCAACTACAGACATAAACTCCGCCCAAATGGTGAAAGTGCTATTATCTTTTGCCTTTTCGTTACCCAAGCTATAGCCCCAGATTGGAATGTAAAAATGTACCCAATAGTTCGATGGTACCTTTTAAATACCCCATCAATCCTTGACAGCCTCCCAATGTGGCTTGCCGGGGTTTGTACTATACGTTTATACTGTAGCAAACAACAAATAACCGATTGCCTGCATGTATGGTGTTTTAGATCAATATGTTTTTCGCTCAATTCTTTCGGGCACATTACAATGGCAAGCTTTGGATTATAATCAAATGGTGTTGTTACCGGATTACAGTCAGACATACCGAAGCGATCCAGCACGCCACTTATGAACTGCGACTGGTCAATCTTAATGGCGTGTGGTGAGAGCGTGATTCGGATACCTAAAACCGAGAAGCTTCTCACATGTCCTTCATTGAAAATTTCTTAGCAAGGCTTCTTTCAGGGAATCGATCTAATTCACATCATTCGAAAGTATCAAAACATCGTCCACGTAAACCATTATCGGTGATTTTATAGTAAACGCATTAGTCAACGTCGCTTATATTAAGGCCTATTTGGAGCAGCCCAGACTGCTTTAGTCCACAAATAGCTTTACACAACCTGCACACCTTGCCTGACCTATCTCTAAATCCTTGTGGTTGGGTCATAAACACCTCTTCTTTCAGTGTACCGTTGAGGTATGCCGACACGGCATCAATTTGATGGATTAGCATATTGTACTTAACAGCGAATGCTAAGAGAAATCTTTTCGTTTCGGCGTAATCTATGCCCTCACGTTGGCTATACCGTTTAGGTACAAGCCTAGCTTTTCTACGAATTGCAGCACCCTTTTCATGCCGCTTTGTTTTCAAAAATCACTTTGAAGCTATTGCTTTTCTTCCAGGAGGCAACTCAACAAGCTCCCAAGTATCGTCCGCAATTAGTGACTCAATTTCACTTTGCATAGCCGTTTTCCAATCATCGAAATAAGCTACGACTTCTTCAAACGTTTCAGGGTCATTCGAGACCAACTGCATAGCACAAATGTTATACGAATGAGGGGGTTTCCTCAAGAGCCTTTTAGATCTGCAAACTTCAGCACTTTCGGCTGTTTCTTCCACAGAGCCTGTACTTTCAGAGTTATCTTCTGATTTTTTACCCTCATAAATTTCGCTTGTGTTCACCGCACAATCGGTTTCATCACATTTTTCATGTACGCAGCTTGTGTTCATTCGCAACTTGTTATCGTTTTCAAATTCATTCTGCGTTGCTATTTTCAATTACAGGTGCAAGTTATTCACCACTAGCATCGCCCCAGAATTTGAACTCTCTGATTCTACTACCATCGGACTCTGATTGCCTAAGTTACGTTCATTTTCAAGAAGCACTACATCTCTGCTTATTAGGATTTTTCGCTTTTTAGAAATATATAATCGACATGTTTTGCTTTCAGCAATATAGCCTACCATAATACATTCAAGAGATTTTGGGTCAAACTTATGTCGTTTTTCTTGACTTATATGCATCATTGCTGTGCTACCGAAAACTCGTTTCACGGTTTCTAGCAGACCAAATTTCCTCAGAAGTGCGGTTTTACCCCTACGTGGTACTATATTTACGATATAATCAGCTGTTACAGCAGCTTCTGTCCAGAAACCTCAATTCAGGCTGATATCAATAAGCATACATATCTGCTCAGCAACTACGTTCTGCTCGGGCTCATAAGGAAAAGTCTTTTAATGTAAAATACCGTGTCTCACCAAGAAATAGTTAAACATTCTATTTACGTACTCTCTGCCGTTATCTGCCCCAACGATTTTATTTTCTTCCAGCACTGATTTTCTACCGCTGTCTTGAACTCGACAAACTTGTTGAACGCGTCGGACTTCTTTTTAAGAGGATAGATAAATGCTTTGCGTAAATAATCGTCCAAAAAGGTCACTATAAATCGAGCGCCTGAAAACAATTTGCATTTGAATGGTCCAACAACATCGGAATGTATCAATTCAAGCAAATATCCAGCTCATGTACCAGATTCTTTAATTGGTATTTGTGTTTGTTTACATTTCGCGCAAACTTGTCATATATCGGACTTACCTTTGTCCAACACTACAGCTGTGCATGAATTCTTCACGTGAATCATGCTGCTGTCACAAATACGCGCTAATCTACTGTAACGAATTTTGGGGAATTCCACTTATTTGAAACTTTCTGCTAACGTTGGAATCGCTAAACTGTTGAATAAATCACTCCACTATTTAGAATTGCAAACTGGTCTTTATTTAGATTACCTCAAGAGTAGTACTTCACAATTATACTTCACAACCAATAGCGTGTTTAAATCAAACTGCTTGCTGCTTACTCAGCTTGTGCTGCTTTTATACTCTCTTTTGCCTTGTCCGCATATTTCTCCAAATGTCTAGACGTTTCTCCTTCCAGAATCTACTACTTGGTTACCAGCTATATGCATGTTTGTAGTTTATAGTATCTCGCATACTGAGCTCAGGCCAAGGGGGTCACTGCTGGCGGACAGTGAACGGCCTATTAATTAGGTTAGCTGCGAATATCAAATAAGCAGCCCTCGACCAAGAGCGGCTGGTGAGGAGGGTTTGGCTTAAAAGGCCTAAAGCACCCTGAGAACCTCCAGTGACAGGGCGAGTAGATGCCGCCCTGAATTAAGCATCCACAGCCTAGTGCGGGGTTGCTTCGAGGGAATACCTACCCAAGATAGGGAGGCAACTATACGACGTGGGATACACACTCAGGAAGGTAAAGAGGTAAATTATTTGTAAATTTAAAGTGATTGTCACATTAAGACTGAGCCCAGTAAGGTCTTAATTAAGGTATACTGGAATCAACGACTCGGATATGTTTGTTAAGGGCTGGCGAATGTGGCATTCGGAAATCTCAGTACACGGCTTGACACACCGTCGAAATGACTTTCCGGTTAATGTCCCATTCGTCTCCGTCCCGTTAAAACCTTGGCAGGCCTTGGGGTACGTTCAAAGTCCGTCATCATTAAGTTGGTGGTGCAGGTTCGGTTGAGATCCTCCCGATTAATACTGATCTGGCTCTGAACGCAGTCTTCATGAGGGACTGCGTCAACCTTCACGTGGCCTCCCTGCCTTCGCATAGACAACCACGGGATCTATATAGGTAACTGCACACTCGGACCAAGATAGCGGCCTCAAGTGGGGACCCAATTAAATAAATGATGAGCAACAACAATACTAAAATAAAAAACCAAACACAGGAGAATGAAATGGCGTTCAATCCATTTGTAGGAAGGAAGCTAGCTCGCTCTCCAGAAGGGCGTGGCCCATCGGCTGGGGGCCTTAACATTTCGTCGCAAGTGGTAACGAAACCCAAAGGAGCGGAGGCCGAAAGCAAGCAAGGAGCGTTGTCGCCGGGTACTACACCGAAGCTTTGCAAAAAGAACTCCGACAGCAAGGCTCAAACGGGCACACCATTATTAAGTGAGCTAATTAAGCAGGCGTCAGCTGCGTTAAATCAGCAAAACCCCCCTGGAGAGAAAAAGATGACCAAGCTAGGCAAGGCGATTGAGGACTTGATGAAGTTCTTCATAGGGCGTAATAATATACACGCGGAAATCAAGCGCTTGGCCTCCGTAATAAAAGTGCTGTACATCGAGTCGGCCCTAGAGGTAAAGAATTTAGAACATAAATTGCGTGCAAGCGAATGCGCAAAGGATAGAAGTCCATCACCCCCAGGAAAGCGACCGAGGAATAATTCGTACTCGACCAAGGAGAACAACGTGGTAAAACCCACTACTACTCTAAAAGATGTCTTACCAGGGTACGAGGGTGGACACAAACGACGGCAAGAAAGGCAAGAGAAGACGGAGCGGAAAGAGGAAACTGCAGCCCAAAAGACGGGAGAGTGGCAGTTAGCCAAAAAGAAGAGCAAGAAAAAATCACTTAAGGCTAGGCCGGATGCAATCATCATTTCCAAGGCGGGGGATGCGACGTACGCCGACATATTGCGTAAAGTGAGAAGATGCGACGAATTAAAATCCCTGGGTGATGACGTCAAAACGATTAGAAGAACGGCGAAAGGAGAGCTGTTACTAGAGCTGAAAAAATCGCAAGATGGGAAAGCAAGCGCTTACCAAGCAGAAATTGAAGCGGTACTAAAGGACTCGGCTAAAGTTATAACAAAGTCCCAAATGGTCACGCTACAGTGCAGAGATCTCGATGAGATTACTACGCCCGAGGAGATTTGCAACGCCCTCCACCAGCAATGCAACATCAAACTTCCAGATGTGGCTGCCATAAAAAGCATACGCACAGGGTATAGTGGCACGAAGTCGGCACTTATAAGCCTTACAGCGGATGATGCCAAGGCGGTTCTTAATACGCAAAGAATCCGGGTAGGATGGGTTTCCTGCCGAATTAGAGAGCTCAAGCAAGAAAAACGCTGTTATAGGTGCTGGGGCTACGGGCATATAGCTCAGAAATGTAAGGAGACTGTAGATAGGTCTAGCCTATGCAGGAAATGCGGCCAGGAAGGTCATAAGGCTGCAAGTTGCGAAAATGCACCGAAATGCGCGCTATGTGGGGGACAACATTCAGCAGGCAGTTTTAAATGCCCACAACGAGAGGGCAGCAAAATGACTGTCTCATGAGGGTATTGCAGCTCAATTTAAACCATTGCGAGGCAGCCCAAGAGCTATTATCCCAAACAGTCTATGAAGGAGGATATGACATAGTGGTACTCTCTGAACAATACCAAAATCGCCAGGAGCAGGGTTGGCTCTCAGATTCAGCAGGGAAAGCCTCAATTTGGGCACCAGGGAAATTTCTCCCACAGGAAATTATGACGCCAACGGTAGCAGGATTCACGTGGGCAAAAATCAACGGTATATACGTCTTCAGTTGCTATGCCCCTCCGAGCATGACCATCGCCGAGTTCGAAGACATGATATACGGGATCACCATTGAAGCACGAGGTAAACACCCGCTTTTAGTGTGTGGAGACTTCAATGCATGGTCATCTGTGTGGGGAAGTAGACGAACCAACGAAAGAGGGAGAGTTCTCCTCGAAAGTCTTACTTCTTTGAGGCTAGAACTCCTAAATGAACCAGGGATATATACCTTCGATACAGGTACCAGACGATCCATTATAGATCTCACCTTCGCTAGCAGCGAAATAGCAAGACGAGCAAAATGGTCCATAAGCAACGTCTACACACACAGCGACCATAAAGCTATTAGCGTAGAGCTGCTCGAAACTCCACGAACGGTAGCAGCAAGACATCGACAAAGTAGGAAATGGAAACAGCACCTTTTCGACCCACAAATATTTGACATTATCTGGAAGGACGCCATAGTACGAGAATCGCATGCGGAAGACCAGTCGGTTCAAATCACTAAGTTGCTATGTATGGCATGTGATGCTGCCATGCCCAGAAGTCGCGGAAAAGCACAGCGCACTCCGGTATATTGGTGGAATGACGAAATTGCGGAAGAGCGTAGAAAATGCCACAAAGCACGAAGAATAGCGCAGAGGGCACGCTCATCACCACGATATGCAGAGCTACACAGCACCTATGTCGCACAAAGAAAGGCACTTAAAAATGCCATAAAAAAGAGCAAGAAGTTATGCTTTAGGGAATTGCTGGATAATGTCGACCTAGATCCTTGGGGATCAGCCTACAGAACTGTGATGGCCAAAGTTAAAGGACCGATATCACAGCAACCTACGTGCCCGATACTGATGAATATTATTGTTGAAACACTTTTCCCGGCGCAAGATCGCTGGACTTATCCAAGCGAGGATCTAGAAAGTACGGAAATTCCGCAAATTACAGAGCAAGAGGTGCTGGACGCTGCAAAAAGAGTTGCTGATAACAAATCCCCAGGACCCGACGAAGTACCAAACATAGCCCTTAAAGCCGCGATTACAACTAGGGCTACATTATTTACTGATCTTTTTAATGCCTGTATGCAAGAAGGCGTGTTCCCTCGCCCGTGGAAACGACAAAGACTTGTCCTATTGCTGAAACGTGGTAAACAGCCGGACCAACCATCCTCATATAGGCCACTTTGTATGCTGGATTCCCTAGGGAAGATTTTCGAGCGTATAATTAGTGAGCGCCTACAGCTGACTCTAGAAAGACCAGGTGGCTTATCGAATAGTCAATATGGATTTCGCAAATCAAGATCCACCGTAGATGCAATACAAACAGTCGTCAATATAGCTAGAGAAGCTATCTCTGGAGGCCAAAATAAAAGGAAGTTCTGTGCACTGATTATGTTGGACATCAAGAATGCTTTTAACACTGCGAACTGGATGCAGATAATGGCAGCGCTGCAAAGCTTCGGCACTCCAGCTTACTTACGCAGAATTATAGGTAGCTATCTTAAAGACAGAGTACTTCTTTTTGACACGGATCAAGGAGCTAAAGAGTACAAAATCACAGGAGGCGTCCCACAGGGATCTGTTCTCGGTCCAACGCTTTGGAATGTAATGTATGACGGGGTGCTAAAGATTGATCTACCAGAAAACACGCAAATTGTGGGATATGCTGATGATATTGCAGTGGTAGTAGTGGCCAAGAAACTGGACCTGCTTCAAGCATTATGTAATGACGCCGTAGCAAGAATAAAGGAATGGCTGACCAATACAGGACTGGAGTTGGCTAGCCAAAAGACGGAAGTGGTATTAGTAAGCTCCAAACGGTCGGCGAACGAGTTAGTCTTAACTGTCGGGGATCATCAAATCACCTCAAAGGATTCCTTAAAATACTTAGGAGTGCACATTGACTTTAAGTTAACTTTCAAAGAGCACTTCAGAGCGGTGGGGGAGAAAATTACCAAAGTTAATGGATCACTTATGCGAATAATGCCTAACATTGGTGGTCCGAGCGAAGCTATACGTCAGCTATTGTCCACAGTAACCAGCTCAATAATACTATACGCAGCACCAGTGTGGTATGGATCTAAACAGACCCATCAAAAATATATATTAACAGCGTACCGACTTGCTTCTTTAAGAATAGCAAGTGCTTATCGGACGGTGTCCGACGACGCGATCCTGGTTCTAACCCGGAAAATCCCAGTGGACTTACTGGCAAGCGAAATGGCCGATCTGTATAACACTAATATCGAGCGACCATCTGAAGAAGGCAAGAAAAGAGCAAGGATACAAACAATAGCTAAGTGGCAAGAACGGTGGGAGGCCTCGAGCAAAGGGCGTTGGACTTTCACACTAGTTTGGAACGTAGCTCAATGGAATGAGCGGAAGCACGGCGAACTGAACTACCATCTCACGCAAATAATGAGTGGACATGGCGGTTTCAAAGAGTATTTATGGAAGCGTAGGATAGAGGAAGATCCTCATTGCCCAATGTGTACCACAGAGTTAGAAAACGCAGAACACGTCATGTTCTACTGCCCCCGTTTCCACGAAGAAAGACTCACCTTGCATGGAGTCTTTGGGGAGGAACCTACCACGAGAAATTTAGTTTCACATATGTGCAGCAGGAAAGAATGCTGGACTGCAGTGAGCAAAATGGCATTTATAGTAATGACACGCCTGATGGATGCTGAGAGGGAGCGCAGAGAAATGCGCATGCGAAGCAGTGGTGATTAAATGGACACTCAGAGCAAATAGCGGG
The DNA here is from genome assembly GCF_040869045.1 of Eurosta solidaginis. Taxonomy (NCBI): domain Eukaryota; kingdom Metazoa; phylum Arthropoda; class Insecta; order Diptera; family Tephritidae; genus Eurosta; species Eurosta solidaginis. The sequence goes on along the minus strand of NC_090321.1, from coordinate 106,885,772 downwards.
AACCTGGACGCAGGGACAACAGTAGGCTCTTAAAAAATGAGAAATATGGAACGCCACCCTGAAGTAATGCGAAAGTGGTGCCGGGGTGGGCGACGGTTCCAGAACGGGGCTGTTTTTTAGTCTACGGACACACGGTTGCTGCGACGGCAGCAATTATGGTGCATTAGGCATTTTTCAGCCTCCCCGCAAAAAAAAAAAAAAAAAAAAAAAAAAAAAAAAAAAAAAGTATCTCGCATAGCCATATCCGTGTGTATATGTGAGTACTACATCGGCTGATGATTACATGTGTTTCCGAGTATCTCTTCGTTGCCTTGTATGTACATATGTGTGTAAATGATGATTGATTTCCTATCAAGAGTGGAGTGTCAGCTTGCTTTATTGTTGTTGTGCCTTTATTTCATAACCGCTTAGTGATGTGAGTATCACTTAGTGATACTAATATTCTCCACACTGCTCTCCACCTAAGTCTGATCGTCCCGATCAAACAAATTTCTCGATCTAACCGCTGCTAGCCTCCCTAAATGAACAACCATCCTATTGCGTGATTTCCCAATGGTTTGTATGCGGTAGATGGATCACTGATCCTCTTCACAACTTTGTACGGGCCTTCCCAACTGCACCAAAATTTGGTTGGAAACCCTTTCCGCCGATGAGGGTTATGTAACAGTACCAAATCTCCCCCCAGGAAACCTTCCGAATTATTGTTCTTGTCGTACCTGTGTTTCATCCTACTACTCATTATCCTGGACCGTTCCCTAACACTGTGTTGTTTGGCCAATGAATTGACTTTGCATCATCAGTATCGTCTTGACGGTTCAAAACAGTAGTGTCCCTGGCTTGAAACTACCCTTGCATGCTTTCTGGGAAATATTTCGTTCGTTTTAGTGCATACATTAGGGTTTGTCAATGCCAGTGTTTTTCTCGAGGGTTTTGATTTGTTTGGCCCATTCATTCTATCAACCTTTGCCTGATTTATTTTCTTTGACTTTTGTGGTCTCTGTTGAATCCCCTCCACCATCATCATTTATTAGTTATTAGTTTTAATACATTAGCACATTAAGATTAAAATCCTTTATTGCGCAATACAAACATAAAACTTATGTATATGAAAATACTTATATAAAAATAAAAAATATGAAATAGACAAATTTATAAAAACTGTGTTAATTTTAATACATTAGCACACCAAGATTAAAATCCTTTATTGCGCAATACAAACATAAAACTTATGTATATGAAATACTTATATAAAAATTAAAAATATAAGATACACAAATTTATAAAAACCGTGTTATGCAATTTGATTACTAAAATAGTCAAATATAAGATTTTTAAAATTATTTTCTCTCATTGAGTTCCTTAAAGACTGTGGAATGGAGTTCCATAGCCTAACGCCGTTAACAAAGAAAATCCTGGAAGAGGTTAAATAATTAAACTTTGGAAGAATAAAATTAGAGGAGCGTGTGCTTTTGGAAAACGTAAGCTTATCGTACAAATAACCCGGCTTTTTGTAAACTAGCAATTTAAACATAAAAATGCTATTACGCGCCACATCCAAGAATTGAATTTCTCAACGTAGATAAGTGAGCATATTTCTTTAAACCGTGCATATATCTAGTAGCGTGGTTGAAAGCTACACTGAGTTTATGAAGGGAGACAGCATCTAAATTGCTATAAACGACCTCAAAGTAAGGTACAATAAGACACAGGATAAGCTTTTTCTTTGTATCAGAAGGTACGAAAATTGATGACACCCTAAGGCACCGCAATGTATAATAGATTTTACCCACAACTTGATTGACGTGGTCTTCGCAGGACAACTTAGAGTTGATTACAAAGCCTAGATTTCGTACTTTATCGACTAACTGAATTCTTGCAGATCCGATATAAAGGTGTGGGATATCAGAAAACTGAATCTTATCTTTATAGATTGGAAGAACATATGATTTTGGAGCATTAAGACACAGAAGGTTTGACCTAAACCACTCCATAATCGAACGTAAGTCGGCATTCAGCTTATCTGTAAGATCCTGAACCAGGCTGATATGGCTTGAAATGTATGATTGCACATCATCCGCATAAGCATGCCGTCGAGCAAAAGAGCAGACATTAAAAATGTCATTTATAAAGAAACTGAAAAGAAGGGGACCCAAGACAGAGCCATGTGGTACCCCAGACCCAGCCGCAGAGAAACTATTCCCGACTTTAACCTTTTGAGTTCGGTTGCTAAGATAGCTCTTTACCAGCTTAACTGCGTTTTCATCAAAACCGAAACATTTATATAGCTTATCACAGAGAAGGATATGGTTGATAGAGTCAAATGCCTTGCAGAAATCCAAAAGACACAGAAGCGTCAAGTGACCCTGGTCAAACTCCTGACGGATGTCATCGAGAACTTTCGTGAGAGCAGTCGAGCAAGAGTGAGCTTCTCTAAAACCCGACTGAAATGACTGAGGAGATTATTTTTCTCAAATAAAGGTATAATTTGATTCGCCATAAGTACCTCAGCTACCTTATACAGGCCAGTCAGAATACTTATGGGTCTGAATTCACAGGGCTCAATAGCCCCAGGTTTCTTTGGGAGCGGGATAATAATTGCTTCTTTCCATGCAGCAGGGAAAGTCGAAGTAGTGAAAAAGTGGTTTATAAGGTGAGTGATGCCGCCTAAGATATTAGGTAGGATAAATTTAATAAATTTAAGTGGAATGCCATCAGAACCTATTGCGTTTGATTTGATACCATAAACACATTTAGCTACTTCGAGTTCCCCAACCGACACGAATTGAAACTTAGGTAAGAATGATAATATGGACAAAGAATCTAAAGGTAGAGGACAAGGGGTAGCAGAGGAGCTGGATGAAACTAAAAAAGAATTGAGAAGGTTAGGGTCTAGAGAATAAGAAGCTTCCGAGGATGGCCGTATGCCTAACCGCTTTAAATTAGACCATAACTGTTTGGGAGGCAAATCAGTGTTAAGTTTGCCACAGTAAAATTGGTTTTTAGCCAGTAGAACAGAGGTTGAAGCTTTGTTCCGAGCCTGCTTATAGGCGATCCAGTTTTCACGAGTACGTTTTCTTTTCCATACGCTATATGCGAGGTTTCGATTTTATATGGCCACTTTGACCTCGCGTGAAATCCAAGAGCTAGAGCGCGAAGAGCACACAAGTTTACGAAGAGGAACATGCTTATTAAAAAAGTGACTAATTGCCAGCAGCGTTCCCAGGAGAAGCATTGTAATCGCGGTAGTAAAAATCAGTGGTTGCAACATCATTATATTGCAACTTAAAATTTAAAGTACAAAATATTAAGTCGTGATCTGAAACAAAAGACAATTGATCAAATAGAACCACAGCGGTAGAAGTTTGGACAATAAAGATGTCTAACAAACTTGGACGCGAATTACAAGAAAACCTAGTAGACATTTGGCTATTAACAATGCGCATGCCAGTAGATGCGACCGAGTCTACGAAATTTACCGAATTGGAGTCAGGAGTTAATAAATTAATATTGAAATCCCCGCAAATAACTAAATGATCAAAATCAGTTAATTTGGAAGAAAGATCGTCGAAGAAAGGGAGATACGAAGAGTTTTTATTTGGGTTGTAAACACAAGACACAAACACTTTTGAGAAGGAATCAGATAGGATTAACGAGAGAAACTAAATTTCAGTTAAAGAAGACCTAGTTACTATGTTAACATCTAGGTAATCTCTACAATATATAGCTACACCCCCTCCTTTTTTACCCGACCGATCATTTCTGAACAGCTTGTAATTTTTAATGGAGTAAAATTGGTCCGGAATATCAGGGTGAAACCAAGTTTCCGACACGCAGATTATATCAACAGTAGATTGTTCCAAAATACTCGAAGAGGGTGCAGATGTCATGGAAATGGATGGCGAAGAAGATGCAGGTGTGGAACTGGTACAGAACGAGACGAATTCAGGAGAGGCATCGCAGAATACACTGCGTTCAGCGTTGTGGCGCACTACTGAAATTACTGCTCGTGGGCCAGATATTTCAGAGGATGTACTTGTTTCGGAGGGTACTTCAGATATGAATATATTGTACTGCTTTTTTGAGTATCTGGGCCTAGAATTCTGGGAGTTAGTAGCAGAGCAGAGCAACCTATATTCGGCACAAAAGCGGGATATATTTGAACACGAACGCTATTGAAATGATTAAATTTGCAGGCGTGCACTTGATAATGGGCAACCTCAAATATCCTCAAGGTAAGCTTTTCTGGAATAGAGATTTATGTGTGCCTATTTTTGCGGATACAATGAACCGAGACAGATTTTTTGAGCTTCGAAATTATCTACACTTTGTAGATATAAATAAGCCAAATACCGATGAAAAACTATGGAAAAAAACCACTAATAGACCACATTTTGAAGAAATGCAATAAGCTGCCACGGTCTAAGCATATGTCCATAGACGAACAAATGATTCCATTTTCAGGACGATGTGAATTTCGCCAATATATGCCATCTAAGCCAAATCCCCTTGGTCTTAATAACTTTGTACTAGCTGCCCGAGCTGGGCTGGTATTGGATTTTGAGATTTATGTGTGCAAAAATACTCTACCCCAAGAGGTTGTGAAAAGTCCAGGACTAGGAGCAGGCATGGTACAAAAACTTTGTCGCACAATTATAAACAGCTGTGTCCTGTACACCGACAGGTTTTTTACTAGTCTAAAACTGGCCGAGTTTGTGCTAGAAAAAAATGATGGCATTTTTCTGACTGGGACTGCGATGAAAAATCGCATTGGCCCAGTAACAAAGAAACTGAAGGCTGATAAGGCTCTGCAAAGAGGAAAGTGGGATGAAAAAGTAAGGAGTGACGAACGAGTATGTGTCGTCAAATGGATGGATACAAAGCCTGTAACAATGCTGTCGACATGCACAGGAGGTACTCCGGCAGATACCTGTAAACGTTGGTGTAAAAAAAAGCGAAAAATTGATGTAGATCGGCCCGCAGCTATTAGAAATTACAACACCTGTATGGGTGGGATTGACTTATGCGACAGGCTAATTGCTTACTACTGGTGGAGTATGCGAACAAATAAATGGACAGTTAGAACTTTCTGTCATTTCCTTGAACTAATTTCCGTCAATTTTTGGATTATGTACAGGCGTTGCTGTGCTGTAGAAGACATCCAACGCAAGGACAAATTATAACTACTCCCAATACAGACTTAATCTGCCCATACAGACTTAATCTGGCCAAAGCGATGATGAACTATGAAGGCGGAAGAGTTGAACTTCCTGGAACTAGTTCTCGTTCCAGTACCAGTGCCTCGAAAAGATCCCGTTTGAATGTTAAAGACGACGAATTAGACTATGTCGATGAGCTTCCTGCAAAGAAACGCCGCCAGATTATTCCACAGCCACAAACCGAAACCAGACTGGGAAATGTCGGTCATCAGCCGAGATTCGTAGACAATAACTTCGCCTCAAAATGTCGTCATCCGAAGTGCTCTTCACGCTGCCGCACCATTTGTGTAAAATGTAATATCTACCTATGTATTTTAAAAAATAATTGTTTTGAAGACTATCACACCGTAAAAAATCTCAACTCGAAATAACATAAGTGAGACCTGAAGTACACATATGTGCACCCGATTTTTCCATACTTACAAATAAAAATGTTTATATATTTCAAAACATGTGTATTTTTTATACCTCCAAAATTACAAAAAACCAAAAAAACATTAAAACCATGTTTAGATCATGCTCGGGTCTGAAGACGTTAAGCATAATTGAATGATCAAACTGCATCTTAAAGACCAGCGAAAGCACTGACAAACTAACAACACGCATCAACGTAAATAGGTAACAGGGTATGTGTGTCTATATGTGTGTATATACGTAAATACGAAATAATAGAATAAATAAAAATGTAAACAACTAAGCACTAACAATGCTACATAAGTGGTCGTTGCTTGTGACGGTGACAGGTTCGCTGCTACTTGAGATGCGTACGAATATTACTCCCCGTATGGAGAACACACTGCTTAACTTATTCGCTTTCTTGTATTTAAGAACAGCCTGTAAGAGTTTTCTATTGTCGGCAGAAAGGCTCTCGAAGATGCTAAAGTTATTGTCACTGTCGAAACCAGCCAATTTAAGAGAAACAGGTTTGTTTTGCTTACGATAGTTGGAAAAGGCTGAAAGAGTGCGAGTGCGATCATATGGTGAACAGAACTTAACTATTACAGCACTGTTGGGTCACGCAACTGTATGTTTGGTGCGAAAGATGTCGCGAAGAGGGGGAGGGGAGAACTCAATAGTATTGCATACGCGCTCAAAAATGCAAGATAAGTTTTCTTCACTGGCGAAAGGTAGACCAAAAATGACAGCGTCGGCCGAATGATTGTTGTTGTTGTTCACCATCTCAGTCTTTAGGTTTGCCAATTCCTCTTTAACTGCCTTTAACTCGACAGACAAAGAGCACACCGTTGCTGATTCCACTTCAAACCTACGTTCAACTTTATCAATGCGCTGAGCGAAGGCTTCGATGCTCTCCTGCAGTTTAACTGTAAATTTACGCTCAAGTGAAGCAATATCTTCGGACAATTGAGAGTATATACCACTGATTCTCTCACGAATCCTCTCTTCCATTAAAAGAATTTTTTCTTCCGTTGATTGTAATGCAGCCAGTATCGAATCAGAGAGGGATCCGTTACTCTCCAGCCGCAGAGTTTTTGATGCTGGAGATTCTTTGCTAGCTGTTTGGAGTTTACGCTTACCAGCGGAATCCATGAAAATGCACCAACGATAGCAGTGGGCAGCAGCAATCGACGACTAAATTTATTAACAAAGGTCAAAGCGCCGGTAAATACAACTCGCGAGTATTTTCCAAACGAACACACCGCAACAAAGTAAAAATTACGGGAGCTCAACTAAGACACGTCCGTCTCGTACAACATCAGTAAACTGTCACCAGCACTAGCTTACTGCTGAACCCTTTCTCCAAAGTGAAATTAAGTGGTATATCCTGGTTCTTATAGCGCATATTTTTTCTTTGCATGTCGATCCTGATATCATGGTCAACTAAGAAGTCCACAACAACTTCATTAACGATCTCTGCCACAACGAATTTGTGTAGAACCGTGACCCTTCCAATTAAGACCTCACATACCACCTCTCCTTGGACTTGGTTATACTTGCTAATGACCGTACGCAATCTTACTCCAGGTAACGGTTTTACTCTCCCGTTGACCAAGTCAGATCGGATTAAGGAATGAGATGCCCATGTATCTACAGTGAGTACATACTCTTTGCCATCCACGTTTCCTCTGGCGGTAAGACTGCTCGATTTTCTTCCGATTTGTGATACAGATATCACAGGACATTCAATAGCTGGGGCAAGTTCGCGATCTTTACATCTGACTCGCTCTTGCTCATCTCCTCCAGCTTTTTACTTAAGACCACCCATGCTGTTGGAACCACAAGGATCAAGATCGCAATGACGTGCAATGTGACCTGGCATCCCACATTTGAAGCATTTGATAACTCCTTCACTCCGCTTTTGCGATCCTTTCAGTGCCTCCAATATTGTGTCCACCCAGTCTGGCCTTTCTACTTCCACACGGCGTGCTTTGAAATCTGGCTTACACAGAAATAATGCTGTTTCCTGAATTAGAGCATGTGATACCGTTTCTGCGGTTGTAGGTTTTGGATTCTCATATGTAGCTCGTTTCGTTTCGACATCCCGTATTCCATTTATAAAGCTCTGAATTTTAACCCTCTCGGTGTATTCCACGGGTGCGTTCGCAATAGCGAGATGAGCCAATTTTTCAACATCCTAAGCAAACTACTGCAAAGTCTCATTAGCTTTTTGGTAGCGGTGTTGCAACTTTATTTGGTATATCTGTTTCCTATGTTCGCTTCCGTATCGCTTCTCTAGAGCGCTCATCAATGTTCCGCTCTCCGGGAATAGTCTGCAGTATTTCAGCTGCAGGCCCTTTCAATGCCACGAACAGTGCAGCGACTTTATCTTCCGCATTCCAGTTGTTCACTATTGACGTCTTCTCAAATTGAAGCTTAAATACCTGGAAAGAAACAGAGCCGTCAAAAGATGGAGTTTTTACCTTCGGATTGCTCGCTGAAACAGCTGGGCGATTTAGTTCTAACTGCTCCATACGACCTTTTAACGCTTCTATCTCGACATCAATTTTGTCCTCGAGTTGTAAAATTTTTGCATTCTGCTCTTCCAGTTTCGCAAAGAGCTGCGATGATACCTGTTTCAAAATTTGTGTCGACATTTCAGATATACGTGCCTCTTGCGCTTCCAGTTGAGATGACATATATGTTTTCTGTTCTTCGGGATGACATTTCTGAAATGCGTACCTCCTGTGACTCCAGCTGAGATGCCATTGTCGTTGTTTGTGCAGATATTGCAACCAATATCATGTTAAAATCTGTGCTCGTCACTGTCTGCGGTATTTCGTTTTTTTCTTCCATTTTTGTTGTTGTCTTTTCGCTGTCAGAATGAAAGACATACTCGTCAGCATTGACTCCTTCAAATCATAGCTACCCTTAGTCGTCTTTGTAGCTGGGATTTATTGCCAGTAGTAGCCAATCCACGGGCTTCCATCTCCTCCTTCAGTTGCTGGATCTTCAATTCACTCAACATTGCCATGTCCAAGTTGTATTCGCAATCTTCGGAATGTATTGAACAATTCCTCTTCTGACACCAATTGTAACGAATGTTGTGGAATTCCGCTTATTTTAAACCTAACCTGCTAATGTTCGAATCGCTAAACTGTTGAATAAATCACTCCATTATTTAGTATTGCAAACTGGTATCTATTTAGATTTTTCAAGAATATTAGTTCACAGTTATAATTCACAACCAATAGCATGTTTAAATCAAACTGCTTGCTGCTTACTCAGCTTGTGCTGCTTTTATAATCTCTGTTGCCTTGTATGCATATCTCTCCAAATGTCTAGACATTTCTCCTTCTATAATCTACTACTTGGTTACCAGCTATATGCATGTGTATTTGTAGTTTATAGCCCCTCGCATAGCCATATGAGTGTGTATATGTGAGTACTACTTCGGCTGATGATTATATGTGTTCGCGAGTATCTCTTCGTTGCTTTTTATGTACATATGTGTGTAAATGATGTCTGATTTGTTTACGTACTAAGAGTGGAGTGGAGCTTGCTTCATCGTTGTTGTGCCTTTATTTAATAACCGCTTAGTGATGTGAGTATCACTTAGTGATACTAATATTCTCCACACTACGATGCCACAAACCTGAATTATCATTAACTATTAACGGAACATACGATGCCACAAAGCTGATGTATCATTGACTATTAACGCACTTTGTTTTTTCAGATAATTCTCACAATCTATTCGGTAAAGTCCGTCTTCACAAGTTGCAGTGGCTATTTTATTGTTTTATTAAAAATTTTACAATCTCTTTTTTCAAAAATAACTATTTTTCTTGTTTTCGGTATTTGCCTTTCTTACAGCAAATTTGCGCATAAGCCTGGCACATGTTTGACATTTTTGACAATTACGCTATGTTGCAATTTTCCGCCGAAAACTCGCATTTCAACATATCCCACTTTTTCTAGATAAAGCTCGCTGATATTCGCAACAACAATTACTTTATTATTTGTACTGCTTTCGTTTCGTTCATAAAAGAGAATTATTATTTGTCATATGATTCGTTGCGTCAGAGTCTATGTACCACTGCGCGTTGGTTGGTGTTGATATATTTTCTCTTATTTTTGTACGTGTTGTTTTCGCGTATGCTTTCATGCTAGATGCAAAGGGAACTACGTTTTTCTTTCTTTCTTTTATAGGGACAACTTCGTGACATGTATGATATCTTAAATATTTTCGCGTGATGTTTTTTGTATGAAATGCATTCGTTTCTGTCGATCCACCATCAAATTTTGCATCTTGAAGTAGATGATTTGACCATATCGACGGTAAGCTTTTCCACAGCCATTACTAATGGTCTAAAATCATCCGGAAGACCCGCTAACATGAAAAATGCAGCCAACTCATCGTCGATATTCAAACCAGCATTTTGATGCCACAAACCCGAATTATCATTAACTATTAACGCACTTTGTTTTTTTTTCAGACAATTCTCACAATCTATTCGGTAAAGTCCGTCTTCACAAGTTGGAGTGGCTATTTTATTGTTTTATTAAGAATTTTACACTCGCTTTCTTCAAAAATAACTGTTTTTCTTGTTTTCGGTATTTGCCTTTCTTACAGCAAATTTGCGCATAAGCCTGGCACATGTTTGAAATTTTTGAAAATTACGCTATGTTGCAATTTTCCGCCGAAAACTCGCATTTCAACATCTCCCACTATTTCTACATAAAGCTCGCTGATATTCGCAACAACAATTACTTTGTTATTTGTACTTCTTCCGTTTCGTTCATAAAAGAGAATTATTATATACCACTGCGGGTTGGTGTTGATATATTTTCTCTTATTTTTGTACGTGTTGTTTTCGCGTATGCTTTCATGCTAGATTCAAAGGGAACTTCTTTTTTCTTTCTTTCTTTTATACGGACAATTTCGTGACATGTATGACATCTTAAATATTTTTGCTTGATGTTTTTTGTATGAAATGCATTCGTTTCTGTCGATCAACCATCAAATTTTGCATCTTGAAGTAGATGATTTGACCATATCGACGGTAAGCTTTTCCACAGCCATTACTAATGGTCTAAAATCATCCGGAAGACCCGCTAACATGAAAAATGCAGCCAACTCATCGTCGATATTCAAACCAGCATTTGGGGCTTTCAAAGCAATCACAAGTTCGTTTACATAGTCCTGTATCGAACTATGATTTTCCAACTTGATATTGACCAACTGTTTCAACAGTTCTACCTTTCTTGTGAATCCGTTGTCCTCATATGAATTTAGCAGGGCATCCCATGCCTCTTTTGCCGTCAAAGGAGACGGGTCAATCATCAGCGTAATTTCCGCCAAGGCGCGTTAATTTTTAATTTTCTGTATCCGATAATACACCTGCTTCTACCACCTTCCAACAGCTTTTGATGACAAGGCAAGATTTAGCTTGCTTTTTCACGTACCAAAGTTTTCGCGACCTCCTAATCTTTCTACGAGATAAATTAATGAGGTAGATGACGTGTTCGTTTTTAAAGATAATTAAAACCTATTGATGTTAGAGAAAAATTGCAGAGTTTACAAACAGCGATGGTTACTAACTAGGACATGTTTCTGAATTTCACTTCTTCATCAGCTAGCTTCTCGGGTAAATAAAACCGCGTGGCATGCGGGCATGCGAGTGTAACCGATCATGATATACTCAGCGTGAGCTTCAATTGTAAATTTCATTTCAGATAAATTACTTTTCTACATAACACTTGGCACCGCCCGTTTAAAAAAATGTCTCCCCATTTCCTCTTACAATAAAACTTGATAAGTGAAACACCATTGATTCAAAACTATTTTTTGCTAAGTTATAGCTTATTATTCTAGTCTACGACCCTTTAAAACTTGATTTATATCTAAGTTGTCGTGGTCTTTAACAGCTCCCGCCCATTTTTACTAGAAATATTTTCTGCCATAGGGAAAATATGTGTACACAATTTCATTACGATATGTTAATTTTTCTTCGAGCTATGGCTCCCGAAACATTGAAAATTTCTTAGTTATAAAAGGGGCGGTGCCACACCATTTTAAAAAATTTAAGTGTTTTCCAATTTAATGTTATAATTCAATTTAGAAAGTAAAATTCTATTGAAACAAAGCTCTTTTTCGCTAAGATATAGCTTATTATTTTCGTCTACGACCCTTTTAAAAAATTTTATATAAAAGCGGGCGTGGTCTTTAACCGATCTCGTCCATTTTTTCTAGAAATATTTCCTGCTATAGGGAAAATTTGTATACCCAATTTTATTACGATTCATAAATTTTTCTTCGAGTTATGACTCCCGAAATATACAAAATTACTTAGTCATAAAATGGGCGGTACCACGCCCATTTATTTAAATTTGAAGTTTTTCCTATTTATTGTTATAAATCCACTTGGGAAATGAAATACCATTGATATAAAACTCTTTTTTGCAAAGATATAGCTTACTTTTTTCGTCCAAGACCCTTTTAAAAATCCTTCTAAAAGTGGGCGTGGTACTTAACCGATTTCGTTAATTTTTCTTCAAGGCATTCCCTATAGTAAATGCCACCTCCCTGCCGAATTTTGTTACCATATGTTCAACGATTTTTGATTTATGATTATTAATATTTGTAAAATTGATCTTATCACAAGTGGGCGGTGCCACGCCCATTCAAAAATTTTTTTTTTCAAATTTGTATCAAGAGTCTCAATATCAGTTCACATGTCAAATTTCAGCATTCTAGGTGTATTATTTACTAAATTATCAGGTTTTTTGTGTTTTCCAAAATGTTATATTAGTTAGCACGCGTCAGTTGCCCTTATTGCAACATTCCCAAGTATGGCCAGTATACGTGCGATGAGTCAGAAAATTATATTTCTCACAACATACGGCCGCGCATGGCAACCTAACACCTTAATTCAAGGCCATAGTTAGTGACGGCAACTAATACTTATGCTACGGAATTACTCCAGACACACAGTCAGCAAAATTATATTGCACATAATTGTGAAATATACGCATACGCACCTGTGGGAAGAAACCGACTTCAACATTCTCAGACAACGGGTTGTAAACAAGTTATGGAAGAGGCGCGTCGCTGCTGTATATTGGGCTATATGGGGGAGCAGTTGCGGCAGAGCAAGCAGTCGAGTTCGGGACGGAATAGCGTAATAATTAGTGTTACCTTTAATTGTAATTGGAAGTACATTCAAATATACTTAATCATTATTAGTTAATCTTTGTGTTGTGTTGTCTTGTTCATTGGGCAAGTTGGCCCAACAAATTAGTTTTTTTTTAAATCAAGGACTATTGTTCTTTAACTGGCGCCCGAGCAGGGACCCAGGAAGTGAAAGAAACTGTGAAAAAAAATTCTAAAAAGAAAAAACTGCCTAAAGAATTTGTTTGAAAAAAGAGAAACTGTGCAAAAAAGTTCTAAAAAGAAAAAACTGTCTAAAGAATTTTTTTGAAAAAAGAGAAACTGCAAAAAATTCTAAAAAGAAAAAAATGTTTAAAGAAAATATTTGAAAGAAGAAAGCTGTGTAAAAAAACTGAAGGAAAATTTCCTGCCAAGATCATCAGCATTACCTACTGCCGTCACTACCTACTAGTGGAAGTTCCTAAAGTGCCTGGACGCACTGCAACGTAATTGTGGTAACTAGTGAAAGTTCCTAAGAGCGCCTGGACGCACTGCAACGTAATTCTGATATAATACGGTTGATTTATCTCATCACAATATTCTCACAAAATATGGAAGATATAAGAACCACAGTGACAAAGTTGACTGGGGCCGCCAACGCCTTTCTTGAAAAAATAAATTTGCTAGAAAGGTGGGTGGCTCGCGTCGATTCAGCTAGCTCTTTATCTACAGCGGTTACTACTCCAGTGGTTGAAGAAGTGGTGGCTCGGCCACCCACTTCTGAGGCTGAGATCAAAGGCTCCCTGATTGTGTCAAGGAGCTACATGTGTTTTTGGCGGTAACCCTGACCAGCAAATTTCATGGTTTCACTCTGAGGAAGTGATCCTTTCAGACTTTGCGGTAATGAAGGGAAAGCCCCTTTAACGAGCGATTCTCCAACATATTAGGCAGATGGTACGGGGTGCAGCTGATTCTGCACTTATTTCCTACAACATATTCGATAGTAATTGCGGAAAAATTAAGGAGTGTCTCTCCCTGCACTACGCAGATAAGGGGGATGTTGGTATTCTTGAACACCAACTGAACCAGCTACAGCAAAAGGAAATGAGAATTGATGAATTTTACGCCAAAGTGAATCATCAATTCTCCCTTATTATTAATAAAACTGAATCCTACACGGAAGATGCTGTTAAAGTTCTGGGTAGAAACCTACCGTAATCGTGCCCTGGACGTTTTTATACGTGGGCTTAACGGCGAAATGTCGCGAATGCTTCTTAAACGACGTCCTAAAACGTTGCCAGAGGCATAATCAGCCCGTTTGAAAATCCAACTGTGGATTTCCACAATTTTTCCGGTCATACGAACAATTTCAATAACCGTTTGGCTGTTCCTGTTAACAATTTGCCAAGTACCTCCTCATTTATGAATAGGAGTAAGCCTCTCCAATTTCCCCCTAAACCTAATTGGAGCAACCAGGAAAAGCATCCATATATAAGGAGTGATCGTCCGTCAGGTCCATTTGGAAATGCCAGCGCCCCACTACATTCGCCTGTAGAGAAAATTGACGTAGACCCCTCAGTGCAGACACGCAACGTTAACTACATGAATCGTCCAAATCCGTTTAAAAGAAGCGCAAGTTCGGAAAATCTAGCACGGAAGCAACAAAGGGTGTTCCATACTACATCCGATGAGAGTGAAGAGAGAGATGTGGACTCGAAGGAATCATCAAGTGAAGACAATTCGGAGGATTTTCTGTCTTCCGGTTATCTAGCGTACCATAACTAGAATATACCTTGCCTGATGGTCGTGTACTAGATTTCCTTATGGATACCGGCAAAAAAGAATTTCATCAAAAATGCTATTGCAACGAATACAAATCCTATACAAAAATTTTTCAATGTAGCTTCGGTGGGGGGTAGCGTACCAATAAAGGATAAATAAAACTAAAATTATTTGAAAGTGTGGGTAACTCCGCCGAATTTGATTTCTTTGTTTTACCGACTCTTAGTGAATTCTGCCGATACCCTGAGGAAATTAGGCGCGATAATAGATAAGAAGAATAACCTCCTTAGTATAGATAATTGCAAAATCCTCCTGAAAGGCATAAACATCGCGATGTAAACTTTACATTAGGAAAGGACCTACGTCTTGATATTCATGGAAAGGTCAATACACTATTGAAAAATACTTCGGTCTTTTCGAACCACTTAATGGTTATGAGCTTGCAAACACAAATGTCCGTGCAGAAATAAAAATATCAACCGCCGAACCGGTATATAGTAAATCCTACCCATACCCAACATATATGAGAGATGAAGTTTAAAAACAGATAAATGAGCTCCTAGACGAAGGGGTTATCCGGCCGTCAAAAAGCCCATACAACTCTCCAATTTGGGAAGTCCCTAAAAAGCTTAAGGCGAATGGGGACAAACAGTATCGTATGGTTGTAGACTATAAACGGTTGAACGCTGTAACTATCGCCGATACTTATCCAAATTCCAGATATAAAAGCGACTCTTTGTAGCCTTGTCCAAGCCAACTTCTATACGACAATTGATTTGACTTCCGCATTTCACCAAATTCCCATGAAGGATTCGGACATCCCAAAGACATCCTTCTCCACAATGAATGGCAAATACGAATTTCTCCGGTTGCCATTCGGGTTGAAAAATGTGCCTGCCGTTTTCCAAAGGATGCTATACGATGTCCTCAAGAGGTACATCGGAAAAATTTGTTACGTCTATATTGACGATATCATAGTATTTGGCAAAGATGCAGAGGAACACCTTGTTAATGTTGACAAGGTTTTTGCAACAATTTGGGAGGCGAATCTTAAGGTTAATTTGGAAAAGACATGCTTCTTTGAAAAAGAAGTCGAATTTCTAGGCTTTGTTATTACTCCCGATGGAGTACGTGCTGACCCAAAAATGGTAGAAGCTATTAAATTATTTCACCCCCCCCTCCCCCCCCCCCCCCCGCCCGAAATTTTGAAGGATTTAAAAACTTTACTTGGTATGACCTCATACTATAGGATTACGCCAAGGTCGCCAAGCCACTCACCAACCTCACTCGGGGGGGAAATGCACAGGTAAAAGCGAACGCGTCCAAAAACCTAGCGATTAAGCTTAACAAGGATACCTTAGAGGCCTGAAACAACTATTGATGTCAGCGGACGTATTACCATTTTCAGATTTTTTCAAACCATTTAATTTGACAACAGACGCATCAAACTACGCCATTGGCGCGGTACTATCACAAGGATCAATAGGCGATGATAAACCGATAGCTTACATATCGCGGTCTCTAAACAAAGCCGAAGAAAACTACGCTACGAATGAAAAAGAGCTTCTAGCTATTGTTTGGTCACTGGATAATTTGCGCTCCTACCTTTACGGCGCAAAGAAAATTAGGGTTTACACTGATCACCAACCTCTGACATTTTCCTTGAGTAATCGCAATTACAATGCAAAGCTCAAGCGATGGAAAGCTCGTATAGAGGAATATAACTGCGAGTGAATTTACAAGCCAGGTAAGAGAAATGTAGTCGCTGATGCACTCTGCAGTCTCAAGACGGAAGCGAACGCACTCACTGACTCCATAGCTGTACAACCATCGAGTACTATAGCTGACGCGGTATCTGAAACTGACATTGCTTCAGAGGGTACCATGCACTCCGCATCGCAGGATAGCTCCGACCTCATACCTTACGTAGAGGCACACATAAATGTCTTTAGAAATCAATTAATTGTTAGGCGGGGGCGAGTTGCGAGTGTACAGAAGAGCCTCATAGGGGCATTGTGATATGCCTGTATTAAGCGTCGAAGCTTTGTCACCAGTCCTCAAAAATTACCTCAACCCAAACGTTATAAATGGCATTAAAATTCCGGAAGATGACCTCCACAATTTACAGGCTGTATATGTTAACAATTTCAGCAGATATAAAATTAGGATCACGCAGCGCGTGGTAGAAGATGTGACAATAGCTGATAGGGTATTCGACATTATCGAGAAGGAGCACAAGCGCACGCATCGAAATGTCGTGAGAATAGGGAACAGGTACTGGAAAAATTGTATATTCGCGTAATGTCCAAACAGATTATGGCATACATTAGCCAATGCGAAACGTGTAAATTTAACAAATACGATTAGCCACCCTTATAAACCATATGAGCAACCAACTCCCATTCCTAGTTATCCGTGCGAAAACTTGCACATCGATATTTTCGAAATTGAAAGACAAAAATATTTGAGGTGTATCGACAAATTTACCAAATTTGCCAAGCTCTTCCCAATCAAAAATAAGTCATCTCCTCATTTGCAAATGAACCTAACGATCGCGCTGCATTATTTTACAGTGCCACGAGTGTTGGTCATGGACAACGAACGCGGATTTTTATCACCAATTGTATTAAATTATATCAGGTCCTTAGAGATAGATATATACCAAACGCCAACGCAGCGAAGTGAGGACAATGGTCAGGTAGAGAGGCTACACTCTACCTTGATTGAAATATACAGCTGGCTTTCCGTTGAATGTCCTAGGTTAACATCTGAAGAACGCGTCGCAATAACTGTGGATAGGTATAATAACACGATACATAAAGCGCACGCCAGCTGATGTTTTTCTGAATAGGACAGCTAGGATAAATTACCAGGATTTAGCAAACTTCAGGGAGCGCACTAACGAGGACATAAAGGCTCTTCTTCTACACGAACAGGAAAGTAGAAACTTAAGAAATAATAAAACTCGTACAAGAGCGGGCATCGAACATGACAAATGGCAATGTCACCTCCAAAACGGAAACACACGATTCGCTCGGCAAAGCCGAAAAATTAATAATAATATAAAAGAACATTGGTCAAGAGGTAGAAAACTCATGCATAGATTTCTAAGCCCCGGGGGTACGGGTACAAATTCACTTTTGTGTTCGATCTGTCGTATTGGTTTAATTCCAGTTCACTGGGTGGTCCGAGCGATATCAATCGAAGTGGTTAAATTACTCCATGGAATTATTGGCTTTAATTGACATGAGAAATCACTCGTTCGATGGGCGGGAAAACTTTCACTTACGAAAGCTTATGTTCACTTTCAAAGGGGATACTCACGAACCTTCATTATGTCATCTGAGTTTATGCCTGCATTCCAACATAAAAAATAAGTAAAACAAAGAAAAAACGAAATAAAAAGGTGGAAAACCTGCAACAGAAAACGAGAGAAAAGTCAATTCTCAAAAATATAACTAAAGTGTAAGCCCTCGAGGTTTTTGAAAACAAAAAAACAAGAATTAGAGAATTATTTGAGAGAGAAACAAAATCTCACAAAGAAAAGGCGCTAAAAGCCACAAAAAAAGAAAAAAGAAAAAAGGGGAAGCATTCCTCGAAAAATAATAATACTAACAAAAAACTAATACTAACTAACAAAAAAAGTAACAAAAAAATACAAATCGAATAAAAACTAATAACTAACTTACTAAATTAATTACTGAAAACTAACTGTCAGAAAAATTCCACTTTTAACATCACTCCTGGGGCCTCGTAAAATCCTGTCAAACCTTTGCCGACCCGAACTCCACTCATTAGGTATAGCAGTAGGATTTAAAAAATAGTCTACTTTACACTTGAAATGTTAATTAAAATTTTGGAATCTAAAATCTACCTAAATTTTAAAATATAACCAACATTATTAAAATTAAATTTGAAATTTACTTAAACTAGTACTTAAACATATAAAAGTAAAACTTTGAAATGTAAATTTTTTAATAGCAATAGTTGACTATGTATTTCCCTAGTTATTAGAATAATGTGTACTCCGACTCCTAGAATCTGCCTCTGTGCATCCGCACAAGCATATGTGGTATTCGATCTCGACTCGCCCGTGGTAACCGTACGTGATGGGTATGGCTGGATAATCAATGGCTACTTCAAATTAATTCATGTAATAAACCTAGCCCGTTATGAGGAAATAGCAAACGGCCTGGAATTTGAGGTCAAGAAACTGGATGAAACGAACTATCTCAGAGAGCTCGAGGAGTTAAAAGGCCCAAAGGACAAGAGAGTTAAGCGATCAATCAACTGGATGGGATCGGCTTGGAAATTGATAGCCGGTTCCCCCGACGCTGCCGACTGGGATGAGCTCCTATGAGCCCAAGACTCGCTAGTATCCAACAATAACTAACAATACATGGTAAACTCTGAAATATTAAAAAAAAACCAATGAATTATTGCAGGTTTTCAACGGCATCGTAACTAATACAAATGACATCGTTGGCCAGAATCATTCATAAAGCTTTCACAAGAAATCCTTCAGAAAGTCATGATACTGAAGGATGACATGAACGAACTGGTGCAGGCCTGCCAGATGGCTAACGCAGGTATTGTCAACAGCAACCTACTAGACAAAGAAGAGATCAATGGACTTATAAGTGAAGTAGATGTCCTTCTATAAAGCAATGTGATCGGAGCAATAGAATTCAGCGAACCTTCAATCTACACCAACGACACGATGCTACTCTACGTTTTGTCCATGCCAAAGGTGGCCCAAACAGAATTTAACCATTTGATCACCAGAGCAATTGTAAACGATGGACATCGCATACACGTGAAGTATAGCACAGTCTTAATCGACAAAGAGCAAACGTATGTTATCAAGGATAGCTGCACCCGCTTTACAAGCGCAATGGTATGCAAACAAAAAGCGCTGGACCTATTTCGAGAGGACGACTGTTTGCCACGTCTGCTCAAAGGTGGTAAAACTAGTTGCCGGCACATCAATTGCAATGACTCAACCATCGAGGTGATCAAGGAAGACACGATTCTCTTAGACAATTTCAATAACATCGTGTGGTCAGGTGATGCTCCCAATCACTTGAGCGGCTCTTACATCCTTCAACTGGAAAATGAAACGATTCGTATTGGTGACAGAACCTACTGGAGTATGAGTAGTTCAGGAGTTCAAATACTTCCCCCTGTGCTATCTACTATTGCGAATAAAAGCCTTGTAGTTAACCTTAATCTTGTAAACGAGATCACAATCGGCAATGTTAAGTTCTTGAGGTACCTGAGGGACAAAACATATTGGTTCACGGCGTCGGAAACTTTGGGGCTACTTCTGCTCCTGCTAATGATTTGGATAATTTGGAGGAAATTAACAACGGGACCAAAATTCCCGCAATTGCGACTGTCCATTAGAAGACAATATAAAGAGGACACTTGTCCAAATCCTGATCTGCGGGACGCAGATCTTTAAAGGTGGAAGAGTTAACACGCGCCAGTTGCCCTTATTGCAACATTCCCAAGTATGGCCAGTACACGTGTGCTGAGTCAGCAAATTATATTTCTCACAACATACGGCCGCGCATGGCAACCTAACACCTTAATTCAAGGCAATAGTTAGTGACGGCAACTAATACTTATGCTACGGAATTACTCCAGACGCACAGTCAGCAAAATTATATTGCATATAATTGTGAAATATGTATTCGTCACCTGTGGGAAGAAACCGACTTCAACATTCTCAGACAACGGGCTGTAAACAAGTTATGCAAAAGGCGCGTCGCTGTTGGATATTGGGGAGCAGTTGCGGCAGAGCAAGCAGTCGAGTTCGGGACGGAATAGCGTTTAGTAATAATTAGTGTTGCCTTTAATTGTAATTGGAAGTACATTCAAATATACTTAATCATTACTAGTTAAACTTTGTGTTGTGTTGTGTTGTTCATTGGGCAAGTTGGTCCAACAAATAAATTTTTTAACCAATTAAAGAACTATTGTCCTTTAACTTATATATAAAAAGTGTGCGTGGTTATCATTCTATTTCGCTCATTTTCAATACCAACCTTTTCTGGATCCAGATAAGCTCGTGTACCATATATCTCAATATTTACTCAAGTTATCTTGTTAGGGGACGGACGGCCGGACGGACATGCGGGCATGGCTCACTAAAATTTTTCTTCGATACTGATGATTTTGATATATGGAAGTCTACATCTATCGCGATTCCTTTATACCTGTACAACCAACCGTTATCCAATCAAAGTTAATATACTCTGTGCAAAGCACGCTGAGTATAAAAAGATTACGAAGAACGGATGTGTAATGTACATTGCATTTTATACAAATGCAGGGAGTAAAAAGCATGATAAACACATGGTTATATTTATAATTCACTTATGCAACACCTCCATGATGCTGCGAGTCTAACAAAGACGCTTCGATCAGGGGAGGGAGAAACGGACCTCTAGAATCTGTGTGAGCGAAGTGGCGGATAATTTGGAGAGAGACAAACAGATCAATGGGGCTGGGAGTCTTACAGATAAATCTCCAATACAGCAAAGTGGCATCGATCGAGCTCCCCCTGACTCTTGAGGAGGGTTCGTTTGATGTAACGCTGATACAGAAGACATTGCTCTCATCTTGGTTTCTGGACTCAGTGCTCGCGGATTCAGCGTCATGGCAAGGAAACACCTATACTCGTGAATGCTATCTAACTTCAGCAGAGGCTTGTGTATAAAGAATGGTGAAGAGGATGGCTTGACGTAGCCGTTGATGCGCACCACAGCGTATGGGGAGGAGACAATTTTTTGTTATATACTACAGAGTAGTCTACAGGTAGCCAACAGGGCTAGCGTATCTACGTCAATCAATGTACTTGATATCACACTGAGATCTGAGTAGGATATATCGCGGTATGAATGGAGGGTCTTTGACAGGTCATCCATCCCAGACCATGCATATATCAGCTTCACTCCTAATACGGGACGAGAGGTACCAGGATTGGTGACAAATACCAAAATTGAGTGGGAAAAAAAAACGCTTGTTAAGTTCAAATCGCCGGGTCCAGATGGGATATTCCCTGCTATGCTGCAGATGGCCGGTGGAACGATTAAGAATAATCTTTGAGGGTTGAATAAAACTGAACCACGTACCGGAATCTCGGAGCACGGCTCGAGTAGTCTTCATACTGAATGCGGGAAAAGCTAGTCATCTGCACCCGAAAAACTACAGGCCTACTAGTTTCACATCTTTTCTGCTCAAAAACCTAGAGAGATTAATAATGTGTTTATAAAATCAGATATGATTGAGGAATTATTCTCTTCAGCACAACAGGCTTACACCAAAGGAAAGTCAGTCGATCCTGCATTGCATAGGGTGATGATGAATATAGAGGAAGCCCTGGAACACCAGCAACAAGCCCTAGGTGTTCTTCTGGACATTGCCGGAGTTTTCAACTCGATTGATATTCGTCCAGCTTTACCAAATTCGATCGGCTCCATGTTAAGCTGCAGAATTATCACATCGCAATGGGGTCTATGTGAGGCAACAAAATATGTAAACAGAGGAACGCCGCAGGGTGAGGTTTTATCACCAATGGACCAGTCAAACTAACGGCATATGCAGATGACGTTTCTGTCATCATAAGCGGCAGAGGCTTAATAACAATCAACTCTCTAATTGATCAGGCACTTCGGGATGTACATGCCTGTTTGTATTTAAATTTGGCTTACATCAAATATGCTGGCACACATTAAACATTATACATTTTATTATTTTGATTTATTAAACGCACTTTCACCAAATTTTATATTTTATAATTTATTTAATTTATAGTTTTGAACTTCGCTTTGCAAATAGAAATGAAAATAGTAGTCACAAAACTCAGCAGCTCAGCTCATTCTCAATTTCTTCTCTCGCATGTAGTTGCTACACTTATTGTTTCGAACAAAACTTGTACAAATGTTTGACATAACATTTTAAATAGAGAACTTGTAAGTTATAGAAAAGTAAAGAATCAAATCGCTAGAAGGTAATTCACCACTGGAGTAACTTTACATGTAATTCGACAAGTTTAATTTTCGCAACACTTTAAGTTGAAACGATTCCAAAACAACTCATACTTTTATGTTGTCGGAAACATCAATACTAAAAAAGGATGTTTTTTATTATCTTATTAAATTCGTTCGCGTGAGTGAAAATTCGTAAAAACAAAATGTTACTAATTTTGGAAAAATCCTGTTCGTTCAAACAAAACTTTTTCAACAAGAGGGCGCAATTTTGCATTTCGCTTGGAGGAGAAGTTGCAAAATTGTACCCGATAAATAGGTGTCCCGGTATCTCATAAGTTTTTGCACAGTAAATTCAAAATAGGGTTTTTCGTTTTGTATTGATAACTGAAAAACTAGTTTTTTGTTGTTTTCCCCTTTTGTTTGTTTTTTCGATTTGGTCGTTTTCTTATTTTGGTATTTTTTTAACAAGTGGCACCATCGTCATAAGTACAAAGTAGAGAGCGCAGTGAGCGTAAAATTCCCTTTGAAATTTGCTCATGTATTGACTGTTGATCGCTGTTGAAATGACCAGTGAGATCAGTTTTGTTAACAGAAAAATCAGTTAGATTGACCAGGAATCTTTCAATTTTACAGAATTTTGTTAACGTAAGAGCGACAGTTTCTCTTCTGTTGAAATTACTCAACTAATTTATTCGTTTGACAAAGAACTCGGTCGAATTAACCATAATTCGATCAAGTTCACCGAATCTCCGTTAAGTCAAGAACAACAGAACCGATTTGTTGATTTTACTAGCACCATTTCTTTCAGTGTATATCAAAAAATTTGGCAGTTTCGATTCGATTTTTTTATAAAAAGTGCATGGATAGATTTTTAGATTTGATAGCTTTGGCCGATAGAACAACGGAGGGTATTTTTAATGCCATTATTAAATCTTTCAAAGACCATTTAATACCACTTGAAAAAATGATTGGTTTCACTGCCGACAATTGCTCGGTTATGATGGGAGCCAAAAGCGGAGTGCAAGCAAGGCTGAAGCAAATTGTTCCAAATCTGCATGTTAATGGATGTGTTTGTCACATTTTAAATTTAGCTTCAATGGCCGCTGTTGATGTATTTCCAAACAAAATTGATAAATTTTTAAAAGGCGTAAACTACCGTTTTTGCAACAACCCCCTTAGGAGGGTAGACTTTCAGAGTTTTCAAGAACATCTCGGTACAGAAGTGCACGTTATACTAATGTACGCCCCACAAGGTGGCTTTCTTGAGCAATGGGATGCTCTCAAGTATTATTTAAATCTTTACGTATTTGAAAATAAAAGCAGTAATCAAAATATTAATCATATATCTGAAATTTTTCAACGTCTATTTATAAAGTATATTTTACATTTCCTTCTTATATTTTAAATGAAATAAGTAATGTGAATATAGAAATGCAGTTTGAAGATATTCGCTCAAATTTACTTATTACAAAATTAAAAATTTTATAGAAAAAAATCTTATTTAGACTCCAGTTCTATTTGGATGTTAAATATTGATTCAGACGAATATCACTTAACCCCAGATGAAGTTCACTGCGGTGTTAATGTCGATATTATTCTATCAAACAACCTTTTTGAAAAAGATGACGTACACATATTTAAGAGCTGTGCTAAACAATTTTATATACAACTTTGTAGTACTTTATTAAAGAATGTAAATTTGAATGATAAAAGGTTTCACCAGAATGTATTTTAAGCGGTGAAACAAATAGTATTGTGCCTTTAGTTATGGACTTGTTTCCGAAATCTGCATTTGATGAAATAGAGAAAATTGATTCTGAATTTAGAGCTTTAGCAGAGCATGTGAGCCTTAAAAAATTCAAGAATTTAAATAAACGCAGCTTTTGGGAAGAATTAAGATCATTTAAAAATAAATTAAATGCGCAAATGTTTTCCAATATTTTTGATTTTTGGCGACCTTTAAATTTAACAATTATTTCTTCAAACTGGCTCTAGGTCAATAAATTAAACAAGTTGTTGTTGTTTTTGTTCCAATATATTTCGATCTCCAACGGAGATCGTCATCGGGGACTACAATAATAAATAAATAAACACTTTATTTTACACAATTTATCACAGGCAAATTTATATATATGTATGTATAAACATATTAGCATTACTGCAAACATACATACATGAGTTCAGATGTTAGGTGGGCAGCGTCTGTTCGAGATGCTGTTGTTGAACTGATTTTCGCGAGTCAAGTAAGTGGCGGTAGATGTGTGCACACATTTCAGAGTCTTTCTTGTAGTTCAATCTTTTGTTCTCGTCCGTGTCTATTATGTGGAGCATCTCCAAAGTAAAGCGTTTGTTGTAATGCTGTTCTTGCTGTAGTATGCTCACAGCGTCAAAGTCTGGTTTATGTCCGCTCTCCGCACAGTGGGCCGCAAGTGCTGTTTTATGTGTATTGCTTGATTGTAAACATTTGATGTCAGATCGGTGCCCTGCTATTCTTGTTTTTAACTTATTTTTCGTTGTGCCAACATATTCTTTCGCACAAATGTTATCTCCGTCTCCTGCACATGGTATCTTGTATACAATATTGTTTTTCTCCATCGTTTCTAATTTACTTTTCATATTCTTGAAAAATATTTGGTTTGTGTACGCCGGTTTGTGTGCAATTCCGATTCTTTCTTTATCATAAATATTTGAGCATTGTAATCTTTCGGAAAAGCCAGGTATATATATAATAGATTTATATGTGATCGGTTTTTTACCTTCGATTTTTGATTTAGTACCCTTATGATGCGTGTTTATCAACCTACGTATTACCCCGGACGGGAAATCGTTCATCTTGAGAATGTGCTCGATACGTTTTTTATTCTCGGGGTGAAAAATTGAATCACTAGTATCTAAAACTCGCCGGATAAAATTTTTCGCTGTATTAAAAATCATACTTTTCGGATGTTTAGATAAATAATTTATAATACGTCCTGAAGATGTAGGCTTTTGGTACCAATCTACTTTAATTTTATTGCTTATTTTACATACCAAGGAGTCTAAAAATGGTAATTTGCCATCTTTTTCCAACTCCATCTTGAATTGTATATCTTTGTGGTATGAATTTAGCAAATCGAAGGTTTCGTCCAGTTTATCCTCCTTTACTAATGCAAACACATCGTCTACGTATTTACTAAGTAGTCTCGTGTTCTTTACTACTTTTCCTAAAATTTCTTCCATTACAATGTCGGCGACAATCGGTGATGCCGGAGATCCCATTGGAAGACCCTTTAATTGCGTATATATTCGTTCCTCGTACTTAAAATATCTATTTTCACAAATACAAAACGTCACTATTTCCATAAAAAGATTTTTAGGCATATCCGTATATTGTTTAATCTCCTCCCATTTCGCCCGAATCGCCTGTATAGCAAAGTCTGTTGGTATACTTGGAAATAGTGATATAACATCAAACGATACAAAACGCTCATCATCACATATATAGTTGTCATTGACTTTGTCCTTAAATTCTATTGCACTTTTAACATTGACGATGAAATCGGTGTTCAATGTTAAAAGTGCAATAGAATTTAAGGACAAAGTCAATGACAACTATATATGTGATGATGAGCGTTTTGTATCGTTTGATGTTATATCACTATTTCCAAGTATACCAACAGACTTTGCTATACAGGCGATTCGGGCGAAATGGGAGGAGATTAAACAATATACGGATATGCCTAAAAATCTTTTTATGGAAATAGTGACGTTTTGTATTTGTGAAAATAGATATTTTAAGTACGAGGAACGAATATATACGCAATTAAAGGGTCTTCCAATGGGATCTCCGGCATCACCGATTGTCGCCGACATTGGAATGGAAGAAATTTTAGGAAAAGTAGTAAAGAACACGAGACTACTTAGTAAATACGTAGACGATGTGTTTGCATTAGTAAAGGAGGATAAACTGGACGAAACCTTCGATTTGCTAAATTCATACCACAAAGATATACAATTCAAGATGGAGTTGGAAAAAGATGGCAAATTACCATTTTTAGACTCCTTGGTATGTAAAATAAGCAATAAAATTAAAGTAGATTGGTACCAAAAACCTACATCTTCAGGACGTATTATAAATTATTTATCTAAACATCCGAAAAGTATGATTTTTAATACAGCGAAAAATTTTATCCGGCGAGTTTTAGATACTAGTGATTCAATTTTTCACCCCGAGAATAAAAAACGTATCGAGCACATTCTCAAGATGAACGATTTCCCGTCCGGGGTAATACGTAGGTTGATAAACACGCATCATAAGGGTACTAAATCAAAAATCGAAGGTAAAAAACCGATCACATATAAATCTATTATATATATACCTGGCTTTTCCGAAAGATTACAATGCTCAAATATTTATGATAAAGAAAGAATCGGAATTGCACACAAACCGGCGTACACAAACCAAATATTTTTCAAGAATATGAAAAGTAAATTAGAAACGATGGAGAAAAACAATATTGTATACAAGATACCATGTGCAGGAGACGGAGATAACATTTGTGCGAAAGAATATGTTGGCACAACGAAAAATAAGTTAAAAACAAGAATAGCAGGGCACCGATCTGACATCAAATGTTTACAATCAAGCAATACACATAAAACAGCACTTGCGGCCCACTGTGCGGAGAGCGGACATAAACCAGACTTTGACGCTGTGAGCATACTACAGCAAGAACAGCATTACAACAAACGCTTTACTTTGGAGATGCTCCACATAATAGACACGGACGAGAACAAAAGATTGAACTACAAGAAAGACTCTGAAATGTGTGCACACATCTACCGCCACTTACTTGACTCGCGAAAATCAGTTCAACAACAGCATCTCGAACAGACGCTGCCCACCTAACATCTGAACTCATGTATGTATGTTTGCAGTAATGCTAATATGTTTATACATACATATATATAAATTTGCCTGTGATAAATTGTGTAAAATAAAGTGTTTATTTATTTATTATTGTAGTCCCCGATGACGATCTCCGTTGGAGATCGAAATATATTGGAACAAAAACAACAACAACTTGTTTAATTTATTGACCTAGAGCCAGTTTGAAGAAATAATTGTTTTCCAATATTTATAGAATAGTTCAAGGCATATTGTCGATCCCGCATTCATCCACAAACGTAGAAATGATATTTTCTATACAAAATTTAATTCAAACCAAGTGTAGAAATAGACTCCAAATAAACAAATTTAAT
This sequence comes from Eurosta solidaginis, assembly GCF_040869045.1. Taxonomy (NCBI): domain Eukaryota; kingdom Metazoa; phylum Arthropoda; class Insecta; order Diptera; family Tephritidae; genus Eurosta; species Eurosta solidaginis. Next base: position 106,857,987 of record NC_090321.1, on the reverse strand, counting down.
TCGAATTTAATAAAAATCAAAGACTTGATGAAATCAACTAACAGTATAGATCCTAAAAAAAACTTTTTGTCAACTGGGGTATTTAAAGAACTCAAAGAAGAAGAATTGTTGATGTAGTGATTGAAACAGGAGTTATTAGTATAAATTTAGGCGACAATTTATCAACTTTTATACCTGAATCTAAATCTTTTGTACGTAAGATGTTTTTATGAAATGGTTTTTCATTGAATGCAGCTGTTATTTTTTTTTAAATATTAATTTTATTTTCTTTACTGGTACTCAATAAAGAAATGTTTTTTTATATGTCTGTACATAATTTTACGCTTCAATCGATAAACTTCTTGTATTATTTTTACTGAAAAAGTATTTTTTCATAAATCATATTTCCCTGTTATACTAACTTTTATTAGAAAGTTTTGTTAGAAAGTTTCCTGACTAAAAACAGTTTTTAGATAAAGAAGCAGAATATAGCTCTAGTTTGCTTCAAATTCACATCCGAAGACTTTTGGTACATTTTTGGATGATTTGGTACATTTTTTTCCTGGTTTGGTACAAAATGAAAAACTCCCTTTGTAATACTCCTATATTGCTACAAAAGGCTAGGTACATTCCCAAACATCAGAGTGCCGATATATTGCTGTTTAAATGTTTTTTTTTTGTATTCAATAATCGAATGTACCTAAATTTAAATTTTTTCTTGTCCATTTATGCTGCTACAATCACACAAATTTTATAGGCTGTCTTGTTTTTATTTCGAATTCAAAACACATTGCGAGCATTTTATATTAGCAATAGTAGTAGTATTACATATATGCTCTCAAAAACTTTGTAGAAATGCCAAACCAAAGGATACAAAGAAAAATTGTAGTATATTTGACTTTACAAATGCCCGATAAAAAATAAAAATAAAATAGATCGAAAATTTGGTATGCATTTTTATACCTTTCATGAAAATGAAATGGTATATTAATTTCGTCACGAAACCGAAAATTGTAAGTCCTTAAAGGAAAATAGATAGACCCACCATTAAGTATACCGAAATAATGAGGTTCAAGAGCTGAGTTGTTTTAGCCATGTCCGTCTGTCCGTCTGTCTGTTTGTATGCAAACTAGTCCCTCAATTTTTGAGATATCTTGATAAAATTTCGTGAGCAGGTGTATTTGGGTGTCCGATTAGACATTTGTCGGAACCGACCGGATCGGACCACTATAGCATATATCCTCCATACAACCGATTTTTCAGAAAAAGAGGATTTTTGTAATATCTTACCCAATTTAACAGATTGAAGCTTCAAACTTCACCATATACTTTCGTATATTGAACATATTGTTGCCTGAAAAAATTTATGAGATCGGTCGTATATATAGTATATATCCCCCACAACCGATTGTTCATATAAGGAACTTTTCGTAATTACTGCCCTATTTAAGAGCTAGAGGCTTCAAATTTCAGCGAATGCTTACGTATATAGCATATATTGTTGTCTTAAAAAAATCATAAAAATCGGTGGTATATATAGTATATATATGGTGGTATATATAGTATATATATAGTATATATATATATATTTTCGCAAATTTTAGCCCCATTTTAACAGCTAGAAGCTTCAAATTTCACCGAATATTTACTTATATAGCATATATTGTTGTCTGAAAAAATCATAGAGATCGGTTGTATATATAGTATATATCTCATACAACTGATTGTTCAGATAAGAAACTTTTCGCAATTTCTACCCCATTTTAACAGCTATAAGCTTCAAATTTCACTGATTGCTTACGTATATAGCATATATTGTTGTCTGAAAAAATCATAGAGATCGGTTCTATATATAGTATATATCTCATACAACCGATTGTTCAGATAAGAAACTTTTCGCAATTCCTCCCCATTTTAACAGCTAGAAGCTTCAAATTTCACCAACTGCTTACGTGTATAGCATATATTGATGTCTGAAAAAATCATTGAGATCGGTGATATACATAGTATATATCTCATACAACCGATTGTTCAGATAAGAAACTTTGCGCAATTTCTGCCCCGTTTTAACAGTTAGAAGCTTCAAATTTCACAAAAAACCTGAAACTTTGCATCCTCACACAAAGTACCTACCTGTTTTTTATTTTATATTTATTTTAAAAATCGTTAAGGTATGTAGATCTGTTCACTATATATTTCTTATCTTATACATCCGATTATTCGGAGATTACGAACGGGATAAGATTATTGTTCAGCCCCATTCATGAAAGGTATGAAGTCTTCGGCACAGCCGAAGACAGTCCCGTTCTTACTTGTTTTAGTTTGGTTTTATAGATTTTTTTGGGTTAAATTGTGCATGGTCGTAGTTTGCTCACACCAGCATTGAGATTACTTCCATCGTTAGAGATGTTGCAGGTATTCGCAGCTGGACGATTCAACTAGTCCAACTAGGGGATACTAATATGTGTAGGTTGCATTATTCCGACACTTTTTCCCCCACTTTGGCGTTATGTGGGACATCCCGATTTTTTTTATGACATGCAGAGAGCAGCGCACATATACATTTTCCTGTTTATCATCGACAGAACTAGGCGGAGTAATCTTTTTCCCGTCCGTCCATGTATGGTTCTTATTTTTGTTGTGCAAATCCCTCGCCTGGGTTAAAAGTCTAGAACACTCAAGAAACTTTAAATAAATTCCCCTAACGGAGGTCCAAGGAATCAAGCAATTTTAATATGGTTTTAGCAAAAAAAGTTGCTATTACAGATTTTTGTTACACATTACAGACGAATACATGATTTGTGCTATACACCAGGCGGGGCCACTCGGTGATGAGACGTCTTAAGAAGATATTCCGTGGCAGTTCTAAGTGGGAAATTTGGCAGCCTTGCAACTTTCTCCGTTGCAGCGATTTGAGGATTTTTATTCATCTTTGTACATTGTAGGCAATTTCGGATGCTTTTGTATTGAAGCGGAGACTGTGTTTGAACGCCACAACCAAAAGTTGTTGGGGTTCCACAGTAGTAACGTTGTGCCATCGAAGTGGCTCTCCAGTTGTTGTGTTATGTGCAAGGTCCACGTCGTCCACAATATGGCCGTATGTACATTAAATTAGTGTCAAGTCCTGTGATGTGAAAAATTTGAAGAGACGAGGGATATGAATGTTTATTTTGCAGCATAGTTTTCTTTTGTTGATTCCAATCTGCATTCGCAGAGCCATGATGCTGCCGGACAAAACTAAGCTCCTCCTCTATGCCTTTCAACCCGCCGGGGAACGAAGCTCCCTCCGTTGTTGTCCTTCAGCAACGACGGCAATGTTTACTATATTTCAGGACGAGGGTGGCAGAGGTACGATGACTTTCCCACCGTTATGATGGCTTTCACACCAAAATGATTGCACTCCAACGATTAAAAATCGGAGGTTCTCATAAAAAAGTTTGAGCTTCACGAAAAATATTTTAAAAAATTGTTTACGACTTCATTGGTTTATTAATTTTTGAATATAAAAAATTATATTGGGTTGGTAATATAAGGGGGGCTATGGAAAACCTCAATTGTGGTACCAATAAAGAAAGTCAAGAATACTATAAGAGCTGATAAGATGAGACCAACTAACACGTTAGCGTGTGATGAAAATGCTGGAAACTGTAGTTAAAAACCAGCTAGTGAAGCACCTAGATGATAAAAAAATTATTATGCCACAGCAATCAGGGCCCATATTACGGGTTACGATCAGTGACTGAAAACCACTTTCACTCCAGTGACAACTACGCAACTGTCAAGCTTTTTCTAAAAATTATAATACGTTATGGATCTGACGATTACTATTTGTCGCTAGTTCAAATATGCCATTAATCCGATCCCCCATTTCAGAGCTATTGTGATTTAAAAAATGAGTTCCGATCACGGATCGTAACACGTAATACGGGCCCAGGTTTTCGGAAAAAACATTCTTGTGAAGAGACCTTGAACTTTGTTTTAGCTAACGGCAAAGAAGATCTGAGCAGAAATAAACATAATAGCTGTACTCCTAGACTTAAAACATGGTTTTGAGACTATCGATCAAAATTTATTGATAAGTAAAAACTTTATAGCATAGGTGTTCCTGAAACGGAGCTAAAATGGTTCCAAGACTTTATTATGAAGAGAAGTCAAAGAACTGTAATTGGATCATCATTGTCAGAAAAAATGAGGTGCCTGTTTTACTGCCGCAATGGTCTGGCCTTGCACTTATACTGTTTAATATTTATATTAATGATATAACCAATTCTCTAAAGTATTGTTATATTGAACTCTTTGCTAACGATACATTGTTGATGCGTAAGCCCCGATTCTAGTGTGGTAACAACATTCTTCACCACGGTAACGAAATCATGTGGCAATTTTTACACCCTTTTGGTATCCTACTCGCGAAAGTAGCCGGATAATTTTTTACCCACAAAAGTAGGTGGTTACATCGAAATAACCACACAACAGCTTTTGTTTAGAAAAAGGCAAAACTGAAAAATAAAGAATTGTAAGCGCAAATAAGTAAAAATAATATTAAACAAGTAAGGAAGGCTAAGTTCGGGTGTAACCGAACATTACATACTCAGCGGAAGGCTATGGAGACAAAATAAGGTAAAATCACCATGTAGGAAAATGAACCTAGGGTAACCCTGGAATGTGTTTGTATGACATGTGTATCAAATAGAAGGCATTAAAGAGTATTTTAAGAGGGAGTTGGCCGTAGTTCTATGGGTGGACGCCATTTAGGGATATGGCCATAAAGGCGGACCAGGGCTGACTCTATAATTTGATTGTACGATATGGGTATCAAATGAAAAGTGTTAATGAGTATTTTAAAAGTGGACCTTAGTTCTATAGGTGGACGCCTTTTCGAGATATCGCCATAAAGGTGGACCAGGGCTGACTCTAGAATTTGTTTGTACGATGTGGGTATCAAATGAAAAGTGTTAAGGAGTATTTTAAAAGGGAGTGGGCCTTAGTTCTATAGGTGGACGCCTTTTCGAGATATCGCCTTAAAGGAGGACCAGGGGTGACTCTAGAATTTGTTGTATCAAATGAAAAGTGTCAATGAGTATTTTAAAAGGGAGTGGGCCTTAGTTCTATAGGTCACACCCATTTTGCCAAGTTTTTTTCTAAAGTTATTTTTGCGTCAATAAAACAATCCAATTACCATGCTTCATCCAATTTTCGTATTTGGTATAGAATTATGGCATTTTTTCCATTTTCCGTAACTTTCGATATCAAAAAGGTGGACGTGGTCATATTTGGATTTCAGCCATTTTTTACACCAATACAAAATGAGTTCAGATAAGTACGTGAACTGAGTTTAGTAAAGATATATCAATTTTGGCTCAAGTTATCGTATTAACGGCCGAGCGGAAGGACAGACGGTCGACTGTGTATAAAAACTGGGAGTGGCTTCAACCGATTTCGCCCTTTTTCACAGAAAACAGTTATCGTCCTAGAATATAAGCCACTACCAAATTTTACAAGGATTGGTAAATTTTTGTTCGACTTATGGCATTAAAAGTATCCTAGACAAATTAAATGAAAAAGGGCGGAGCCACTCCCATTTTGAAAGTTTCTTTTATTTTTGTATTTTGTTGCACCATATCAGTACTGGAGTGGAATGTTGACATAATTTACTTATATACTGTAAAGATATTAAATTTTTTGTTAAAATTTGACTTTGAAAAAAAATTTTTTTCAAGTGCGCGTGGTCGTTCTCCGATTTTGCTAATTTTTATTAAACATACATATAGTAATAGGAGTAACGTTCCTGCCAAATTTCATCATGATATCTTCAACGACTGCCAAATTATAGCTTGGAAAACTTTGAAATTACCTTCTTTTAAAAGTGGGCGGTGCTACTCCCATTGTCCAAAATTTTACTAATTTTCTATTCTGCGACATAAGGTCAACCCACCTACCAAGTTTCATCGCTTTAGCCGTTTTTGTTAATGAATTATCGCAATTTTTCAGTTTTTAGAAATTTTCGATATCGAAAAAATGGGCGTGGTTACGGTCCGATTTCGTTCATTTTAAATAATGATCTGAGATGAGTGCCCAGGAACCTACATACCAAATTTCATCAAGATACCTCAAAATTTACTCAAGTTATCGTGTTAACGGACAGACGGACGGACGGACGGACATGGCTCAATCAAATTTTTTGTCGATACTGATGATTCTGATATATGTAAGTCTACATCTATCTCGATTCCTTTATACCTGTACAACCAACCGTTATCCAATCAAAGTTAATATACTCTGTGAGCTCTGCTCAACTGAGTATAAAAAGTGTTGCCTCTTTCTATATGTAGAAATTTATCATGCATAATATGCATATATATATACATCGTCCCGTTTATTCGTTAACACCGTATCTACAAGCAGTGTTGTCACTCTACCACTATAGTGGTAGATCTACCACTATTTAGGCAAAAATCCGGATCTACCACTCCTACCACTTTTTTTAAAAATCGACCACTTTTTTATTTGCCTGTATTTGACTATGTTCTTTAAGTTGCTCACAATGACCTAAAATTAAGGCTTTTAAGTATGTTGAAAATTAAACGTAAAGCACCCTCTGTATAAGTTGAGCGACATCTGACAACGAAATGTGACAAATTTAAAATCAAAGAAATCTTATTGTGATCATTGTTGGAAAGAAGAAGCTAAAGAAAGAGGTAAAACAAGAAATCTTAGTAAAATGGAAAAATATGTTACACATATTAAAGTTTATGTTTATGTTATTGCGCATACACATTTCACATATTTATTTATGCGTAGATCGTCGCTGACCGCTGCTACAACAAAAAATCTGGAAGTGTCTCAGCAAAGCTCAAATAGAGAATGCGAGTGAAAGGTAAAATATTTGGCATGTGCACAAATTATAGTTTTTTATGCCATTTCCCACCCTTAAGATCCTGTGTTTATTCTCTTGTTGCCTACTTTGCTACTCCTAACCAGCAGCAAAGAAGATACAAAATATGCACAACTGGCAAAAGAAAAAGATGAATTGATGTTTTCGTCGCCTTGTTTGCTACTTTGCAAGCTGTTTTTTGTTGGTGCCTTGTGGTAAATAAACAAATGAAAAATGTTCAAACAATGCATTACTGAATGGACACCGATTTATCTTTTGTGTACTCCGCTATGTACTTTCTGGATATAATAGTTATAATTTACGTATATTTAAGGCCACCTACCACCAAAAAGTCCAAATATCAACAAAAATACAAAACCGAAGGGCAAAATAAAAGACCTTGTTGGCTCACACAATTGGACAGTGAAGCATATGGTAACCTTTTTTAAAAAATCGTTAAAAAGTGACATCTTTATTTAAATCGACATGAAACTTCAACAAAGCACAAACAAAGAACACTTCGTAAATCTCATCAAAGCCTTTTCTCCCGGGAGTGGGAGTCGAACCCGCACTCCTACGATAGTTGAAATGGTTATGAAGGAGTGCGGGTTCGACTCCCACTCCCGGGAGAAAAGGCTTTGAAGAGATCTACAAGGTATAATCGAAGCAGCTGTCGCCTTGTACGTCCTGATGTCACGTTGTTTAAATTTTTCCCAAATTATTAAATAAATTATAAAATTAAAAATTGCTTGAAATAAATGTTTTCATACATTTAAAGCGATACGGGCAATCCCCGGTTAACTCATATAAAGAACACTTCTATTGCAGGAAAATCCGGTCAAGCAGAGACAGATTGCGGATTGTTTAAACACGATGCAGCCACTTCAGTATAAGAAAAAAGAGCAAGAACTTGGAATGGTGATGTACGCAATACAAAACACTCGGCCATTTTCTATAATGAATACTTTACCAAAAATGGCGAACCTCTTGTTCGCTAATGAACAACAATCAATTCCCAAATGTAGCAAAACCAAAGAAAGAGAAATGGTGAACTTAATCTTAGGACCATTTGCCAAACAAGAAATTGTAGAAGAGTTGAAAAATAAAAATAAATTTTCATTGCTGATCGATGAAGGTACCGATATAGCCACTAAGAAATATTTAGTGTCGATAGCTCGATATATACCAAAAGGAAAATGTTTTGTAACTGATAAATTTTTTGGTTTAAAAGAAATCGACGATGGAAGTGCCCAAAAAATATTCGATACAATAATAAATTATCTTTCAGAACTTGAAATCCCAATTGGTAATCTCATTGGTTTGGCAACGGATAACACATCGGGTATGAAAGGGGAAAAAGGTGGGGTGAAAGCCAAACTAAGAGAAATGAATAAGAACATGTTCTATTTTGGTTGTACTTCTCACTCGCTTAACCTTTGCTCATCTGCTGCTTCTAGAGAATTGCCATTAGAGCTAGAGAAAGTGGTAAGGGATATATACGCATTTTTCGCACATAGCTCGAAGCGCAAGAAAGACTTTGCAGAATTTCAAGATGCATTTGATGTAGACATACACCACTTGTTGCGCTTGTCAAGCACAAGGTGGCTTTCGCTTGAAGCTGCAGTTAAAAGGGTCCTTGAGCAATAGCAACCACTTAGACATTATTTTTTGCTTATGTCCTTTGAGGAATTACACGAATCTACTGCTTCAGATATAGTGAACAATCTTAACAATACCAACAAAGGCTTTTTCTTGTTTTTATCTTATATACTAGGCGATATAAATAAATTAAATAAATTGTACCAATCCCGTGGTACTCATATTCACTTGTTATATGAACGAATTACAGTTTTCTTCAAAAGTATTTTGCAAAATTTTATTAAAATCGGTTATTTAGACCTAAAAGTTGACTAACATGATACAAAATTGTACTTGAATCTTTCTCAAATATATTTTGGGCTTCAATTTAAAAAATTTGAGGAAAGCGACTGTGGTGATATTGATATCAATGCAGTTAAATATAAACTTTTAACAAATTTTGATTTTTGGCGACCTTTAAATTTAACAATTATTTCTTCAAACTGGCTCTAGGTCAATAAATTAAACAAGTTGTTGTTGTTTTTGTTCCAATATATTTCGATCTCCAACGGAGATCGTCATCGGGGACTACAATAATAAATAAACAAAACACTTTATTTTACACAATTTATCACAGGCAAATTTATATATATGTATGTATAAACATATTAGCATCATTACTGCAAACATACATACATGAGTTCAGATGTTAGGTGGGCAGCGTCTGTTCGAGATGCTGTTGTTGAACTGATTTTCGCGAGTCAAGTAAGTGGCGGTAGATGTGTGCACACATTTCAGAGTCTTTCTTGTAGTTCAATCTTTTGTTCTCGTCCGTGTCTATTATGTGGAGCATCTCCAAAGTAAAGCGTTTGTTGTAATGCTGTTCTTGCTGTAGTATGCTCACAGCGTCAAAGTCTGGTTTATGTCCGCTCTCCGCACAGTGGGCCGCAAGTGCTGTTTTATGTGTATTGCTTGATTGTAAACATTTGATGTCAGATCGGTGCCCTGCTATTCTTGTTTTTAACTTATTTTTCGTTGTGCCAACATATTCTTTCGCACAAATGTTATATCCGTCTCCTGCACATGGTATCTTGTATACAATATTGTTTTTCTCCATCGTTTCTAATTTACTTTTCATATTCTTGAAAAATATTTGGTTTGTGTACGCCGGTTTGTGTGCAATTCCGATTCTTTCTTTATCATAAATATTTGAGCATTGTAATCTTTCGGAAAAGCCAGGTATATATATAATAGATTTATATGTGATCGGTTTTTTACCTTCGATTTTTGATTTGGTACCCTTATGATGCGTGTTTATCAACCTACGTATTACCACGGACGGGAAATCGTTCATCTTGAGAATGTGCTCGATACGTTTTTTATTCTCAGGGTGAAAAATTGAATCACTAGTATCTAAAACTCGCCGGATAAAATTTTTCGCTGTATTAAAAATCATACTTTTCGGATGTTTAGATAAATAATTTATAATACGTCCTGAAGATGTAGGCTTTTGGTACCAATCCACTTTAATTTTATTGCTTATTTTACATACCAAGGAGTCTAAAAATGGTAATTTGCCATCTTTTTCCAACTCCATCTTGAATTGTATATCTTTGTGGTATGAATTTAGCAAATCGAAGGTTTCGTCCAGTTTATCCTCCTTTACTAATGCAAACACATCGTCTACGTATTTACTAAGTAGTCTCGTGTTCTTTACTACTTTTCCTAAAATTTCTTCCATTACAATGTCGGCGACAATCGGTGATGCCGGAGATCCCATTGGAAGACCCTTTAATTGCGTATATATTCGTTCCTCGTACTTAAAATATCTATTTTCACAAATACAAAACGCCACTATTTCCATAAAAAGATTTTTAGGCATATCCGTATATTGTTTAATCTCCTCCCATTTCGCCCGAATCGCCTGTATAGCAAAGTCTGTTGGTATACTTGGAAATAGTGATATAACATCAAACGATACAAAACGCTCATCATCACATATATAGTTGTCATTGACTTTGTCCTTAAATTCTATTGCACTTTTAACATTGAACACCGATTTCATCGTCAAGTTTTTTAAAATATTGGTCAAGTACTTACATAAATTATAGGACGGAGCATTTATCATGGAACAAATGGGTCTTAATGGCATATTTTCCTTGTGAACTTTTGGTAAACCATACATTCGGGGTGGAATAGCTGTGTGCGTGGTCATTTTATATTTTTCTGTTTTTGTTATAAGACCTAATTTATGTAATTTTTCTACTAATTGGTTGTTTTTAGTCTGTAATCTTAGTGTCGGATCTTGGCGTAAAATTCGATATATTGACATATCATTCAATATGTTGTCCATTCTTAACCTATAATCGGTTTTCTCCATAGCGACGGTCACGTTTCCCTTGTCTGCATTTAAAATTACAATTTCTTTATTTTTGTTCAGAAATCTTCGCGTTCGCTCCACTGTATCTTTGATGGCCATATCTGTTATGTCACCTCTTCGCTTTGTCATCGACTCTTTTATAAGCAATAAGCGAGAACGAAAATATCATTGCTTATAAAAGAGTCGATGACAAAGCGAAGAGGTGACATAACAGATATGGCCATCAAAGATACAGTGGAGCGAACGCGAAGATTTCTGAACAAAAATAAAGAAATTGTAATTTTAAATGCAGACAAGGGAAACGTGACCGTCGCTATGGAGAAAACCGATTATAGGTTAAGAATGGACAACATATTGAATGATATGTCAATATATCGAATTTTACGCCAAGATCCGACACTAAGATTACAGACTAAAAACAACCAATTAGTAGAAAAATTACATAAATTAGGTCTTATAACAAAAACAGAAAAATATAAAATGACCACGCACACAGCTATTCCACCCCGAATGTATGGTTTACCAAAAGTTCACAAGGAAAATATGCCATTAAGACCCATTTGTTCCATGATAAATGCTCCGTCCTATAATTTATGTAAGTACTTGACCAATATTTTAAAAAACTTGACGATGAAATCGGTGTTCAATGTTAAAAGTGCAATAGAATTTAAGGACAAAGTCAATGACAACTATATATGTGATGATGAGCGTTTTGTATCGTTTGATGTTATATCACTATTTCCAAGTATACCAACAGACTTTGCTATATAGGCAATTCGGGCGAAATGGGAGGAGATTAAACAATATACGGATATGCCTAAAAATCTTTTTATGGAAATAGTGGCGTTTTGTATTTGTGAAAATAGATATTTTAAGTACGAGGAACGAATATATACGCAATTAAAGGGTCTTCCAATGGGATCTCCGGCATCACCGATTGTCGCCGACATTGTAATGGAAGAAATTTTAGGAAAAGTAGTAAAGAACACGAGACTACTTAGTAAATACGTAGACGATGTGTTTGCATTAGTAAAGGAGGATAAACTGGACGAAACCTTCGATTTGCTAAATTCATACCACAAAGATATACAATTCAAGATGGAGTTGGAAAAAGATGGCAAATTACCATTTTTAGACTCCTTGGTATGTAAAATAAGCAATAAAATTAAAGTGGATTGGTACCAAAAGCCTACATCTTCAGGACGTATTATAAATTATTTATCTAAACATCCGAAAAGTATGATTTTTAATACAGCGCAAAATTTTATCCGGCGAGTTTTAGATACTAGTGATTCAATTTTTCACCCTGAGAATAAAAAACGTATCGAGCACATTCTCAAGATGAACGATTTCCCGTCCGTGGTAATACGTAGGTTGATAAACACGCATCATAAGGGTACCAAATCAAAAATCGAAGGTAAAAAACCGATCACATATAAATCTATTATATATATACCTGGCTTTTCCGAAAGATTACAATGCTCAAATATTTATGATAAAGAAAGAATCGGAATTGCACACAAACCGGCGTACACAAACCAAATATTTTTCAAGAATATGAAAAGTAAATTAGAAACGATGGAGAAAAACAATATTGTATACAAGATACCATGTGCAGGAGACGGATATAACATTTGTGCGAAAGAATATGTTGGCACAACGAAAAATAAGTTAAAAACAAGAATAGCAGGGCACCGATCTGACATCAAATGTTTACAATCAAGCAATACACATAAAACAGCACTTGCGGCCCACTGTGCGGAGAGCGGACATAAACCAGACTTTGACGCTGTGAGCATACTACAGCAAGAACAGCATTACAACAAACGCTTTACTTTGGAGATGCTCCACATAATAGACACGGACGAGAACAAAAGATTGAACTACAAGAAAGACTCTGAAATGTGTGCACACATCTACCGCCACTTACTTGACTCGCGAAAATCAGTTCAACAACAGCATCTCGAACAGACGCTGCCCACCTAACATCTGAACTCATGTATGTATGTTTGCAGTAATGATGCTAATATGTTTATACATACATATATATAAATTTGCCTGTGATAAATTGTGTAAAATAAAGTGTTTATTTATTTATTATTGTAGTCCCCAATGACGATCTCCGTTGGAGATCGAAATATATTGGAACAAAAACAACAACAACTTGTTTAATTTATTGACCTAGAGCCAGTTTGAAGAAATAATTATAAACTTTTAAATTATTACATCAAGCTGTGCGATGAAATATCTAAACGCTGTAATTTTTCTGACAAAAGCTTGAAACTGTTATCATATTTTGATCCATTTATTATACAGCAAGGTGATATGCAAACTATTTTACCACTATTACAGTGTTATCCTTTTTTTGAGGGATCGGAAGAGTCATTAAATAGCGAGTGAAGAAATTTAATCATTTATGGCAAAACCAAAATTGAAAAATTATTTCAAGACGACTTGGTTACAGGTTGGACTGCGCTAAAAAACGAAAATAATTATGATTTTATGTTTGTTGAAAGCACTGCTGGCGCTGAAAAATTGTTCTCACTAATGAATGCAATTAAATCTTGTAATAGAAATCGTCTGAGTGTATTGTGTGGAAAATCAAATTTTCACCAAAGAAATGTGTGATTTTTATAATATTACGTACCTTCGAAAGAACTTATACAATTTTGTGTAAAATTTTACTTTATTGATGGGAAATTCGTGCCAAAAACGTTGTAATAATCTGATATGGTGAGAGTCCCACTATTATTTAATTATATTTTTTTATTTGATAAGGTCTAAAGCCTATACAGTATACACATACACTTCATACAGATGTTTATATGTATGTTGTTAATGCACTTGAAGTTGTTATGTTCGTTTTAATGGTTGACTAATAATATTAAAAAAAAAAATAAAATGGTTTTAATGTCTTTGAAAATTCTACCACTATTTTTAGGAGATCTACCATCCTTTTTTTTGAAAATCTACCACTAAATAAATTTTAGAAGTGACAACACTGTCTACACGTGAGACATGAGACGTGCGAACACGGTTGCCACACCACGTTTTCATTTGGGACCAAAATTCATTGAAAAAAATTACCAAAGTTTTGTTTTATTTTATGAGTATAAAACACAAATATAAAATTTTACTAAAAATAATGAAGACTTTCCTTTAATTCAAGCTGAACAAACAAATATATGTGCACTCAACCAAAAATGGTACTATATTTTGACATAAGATAAGTCTATGTCTTTCACCAACCAAACGTTGTGAACCTAGTTTTGGTCACAAAGCTCTTGGTTCTGGCATTATGTTGTTGACTGCAATGAAATAGAATGTATAGTGCAGTTAGGTTTTAGTAAGAAACGGTTCAAAATTTGCGTTCTGGTGTTGCCGAACTATGCATGTGGAAAACTCAGTAAATCATAAACGAAACTAGGCAATTTTGTTAGTGATATTTTCATAGATGCTTACTTTTTCCCTTAACGTTTAAACTTCATATCAGAGCCTAGATTCAGTAAGTGTGAGTTTTGATCACAGGCCTAAGGTTCTGCTAGCACCTACGAGAATAATTTTATACAAAACATTTCTTCCGAAATCAAATATATTTTGCATTTGCTTCCTTCTGTCTTCGAGTTAAAATATTTCTTGTGCCAAGATACTTAGTTTTCAATTACTTTGCGTGGCTTAACACCACAATAGTACTGGAATTACTTGAACTCATTGAGCTGTGTGAGAAAGATTTAAATATCAATGTGGCAAATGAGAAGTAATGCATAGAATTTCTGTGTGTAAGTTTTGAAAGTGTTAGGCTCACGGCAGAGTGCTCGCTATAAGATATGCTAGGCGAGAAGCAAGTTTAATTTTCATATATTTTACATAGTGTTTGATAACCGATCGAAATATCTAGCCGTTATTAATATTATTATAAAACAAGAGTTTTTTTTTTGATTAGTCTGTTATTTCATCAAAAATTAACGACAATGTGTTTGCCAACAATTTTCTTTTTAATGCCTGGCATAAATTATATCCTAGGTGAAATGTTATTGTTCTGGTACATTTTATTGACTAAGCAATTTTTTATGTTGAGAGTTCTATTAACGTAAATTAAAAATTATATGGAGCTAACGAAAGTGTTGCGAATTTTGGGCAATATTGCGAATTTTTACCTGAGTGAAAAAGAAAAAAGTACCAATCGTCGCTACTGCCTAAAAAGGACCAAAATTGAAGAAAAGGGACCAGCGGACCAAATGGGGTTGGAAGGGACCATTTTTGGTCCAAACGGACCAAATTGGCAACCGTGAAAGCGAAGAAAACTATCTTTCAAATTCCTTCACAGACACTGGTGAGTTTTTCGGTGATGACAGCGTTACCACTTGGGCCAGAATCGCGGATAAAAGAACTGGTAACGATATTCGGTTACATAATGTTTTGGGTACTATTTTACCGGAAACGCTCAGAATCGGGGCGTAAGTGGAGATAATATCACTGAAATATATATAAAACCAGCGGACCCGGCAGACGTTGTTTTGCCATTAATTTGGTCTATCTGCATACATTTTAATACGCGTTTTCCGTCTAACTCTGCCAAATTTATATACCAAATTTCAGGCAAATCGGATAGGACGTATGTAAATAGATATGTGGGTATTATTAATTCTTATTTCTTCACATATTTATCAGTTTTGCCAGGTTGATGCGACTAAATCGAATATCACAATGAAAATTACTTTAAAGCTCTCAGCAACAGCTTTCATTTGATATCCATATTACACACACATTCTAGGAGTATCAGGGTCCACGTTTTGGCCTATATCTCGAGACCCTAGTCACCCAGCGGTATAAAAATTACTCTTTACTAAAGCACACGTCAACAGCTTCAGTTTGATACCCAAAATGTAAAAACACATTCTAGTGTTACCCTGATCCACGTTTTGGCCTATACTTCGAGACCCTAGTTACCAATCGGTATCAAAGCTACCCTGTACTAAAGCACTCATCAACAGCTTCAATTTGATACCCATAATGTAAAAACACATCCTAGTGTTACCCTGATCCACGTTTTGGCCTATATCTCGAGAACTTAGTCAAAAGAGAAACTGAAGAAGAAGAGAAGAACAAGAGGATAGTTTTGATACGTGCTCCGGGTTTTTATAAAAAAAAAAAAATAGTAAACATATAAAAGCGCTAAAAAAACGTACAACATCTAACAGGTGCGGGAAGCTGTATTCAAGTGGACAAATCTAAATACATAGTTTGGAAGAGTGGAGTATTTAATTGGTTAGTAATTTGCAAAAGCTATCTGCTGGGCTGCCATTACCGCAGTCGGCGCGCTGCAAACATCGGCAAGCCAATGAACTGCAAAAATCGAACACAACAACCTTCGATTACATTCGGCAACATGATCGTTTTCAATGATCCAACTTGCTTAAATGAACATAATCGACATTGATTTAAAATCAAAAAACTTATTGCATGAGTGAATATAATCAATTCAGGCGTTTGCTCGTTTGCCTCAACGGTGATTACATTCATCGGAATGAAAAGGCAAATATGAAAACTCCATGCGTCTGAATATTTGCATGATTCTTCTGCCCTTACGTCACGGCGACAAGCTGCATATAAACATTGCTTATACCTATTTGACACTACTTTATTTCCGTGTATTTTTTCTTGTATTTTATCTTAAATTTTTTGTCACACTCCCTCCTAATACGGCTTTAGTACTGGTGTAAGTGTGTAAACTATATTTCAAAAAACTATAGAAATACAAGAAAAATACAACCTAGTTCATTAAAAACAAACGAGCCAGTTTGTATTTCGATAGGTTTTTTTGACATTCGGCCGTTTTTTCTTTATTTTTTGCTGACAAATGAAAATTTTGTTTTTAGTTTGAAAATTTGGTGCATAAAACCACAATTAAAATCAACTTTCCTGTGAAAAAAGTGCACCAAAATAATTTTCGCGTGTTATTTGCATTGTTTTTATTGTTAAAAATGTTTGTGTAAAAAATAAAATGTATAACATAAACAAAAACATGTCAAACTCATTAATTTTGGGAGAATAGTGGTCTCGCTTTTTCATGATAGAAATTGTTTTTGTGTTTTGAAGTTCCGATAAAGTTTCGTCAGTTTTTTTAACTTGGAATCCAAGCAAAAATTTTTGCCAAGCACACTTTCGCACAAACGCCTGCTGATACGCTGAGTACGGGTGAGAATATCAACAACCTGTCAAGCCGCTTTGTTGCTATACTGTCGCTACTAATTGTGCTCTTTATTTTGTGTGCTTCGACTTTTCTTTGCTATCATTAACTTAGCGCGAAAAATTAGCGCCCGATAAGCACTGAATTTGTTTACAAAGGTGAATGATAGAAAGGGCAAGTGGAAGACATAAAGGAGTAAAAAGGTGTGAGCCAAAAACAGGGCTGCCATCACGGTAGAAAAATATATATTTATACATATTTTTTAGTTAATTTTTTGAAACTAGTTTTGAAAATATTTAAAGTTGTGTATCACAAAGTTGCCATGTAAAGTTGCACATCTTTTACATTTTCTTAGAAAGATATACATTTTCAAATCCAGCAGAGTTCAAAGAATGTACTGCAAAACTTCTTCAGGTAGATGACATAGTAGCATGCTCTGGTGGGTGTGGCTATAGTTTCTGCTTGAAATGCAGTAATATTAAAAGAAATGAAAAAAGATAATAGAAGATAATATGAACATAAAATGGTTCTGTAATGTATGTGCATTATCGGATACCAATACAAAATTTGTTGAAATCAAAAATTTGATTAATAAGTGTGAAGAAACAAAAATGAAAGCCGTTGATATTAAACAGATAGTCGAGCAGATATTTTGTAATAAATTCTCCCAGATTAAAAGTAGCATTATTACGGACTTCAACTCTCTTTTAGAGCATAACATAGAAGTAAAATTGATTGCAATGAAGAATGAGATAGTAAAAGATTTATCCAATGAATTAAGAAATAGCAACAATTGCTTAACGATTTACGCGTAGCAAATGAACAGCCAGAAAAACTATCTTATGTTCAGGTCGCTTCAGTAAATGAGAATAAAAGTGTCATTAAACCGAAAAGAAGGGCAAAAAAGCTAAGGAAACCAAGGAAGCTCTAAAAAAAGTTGTCGAACCTACCGAATGCCTTGTTAAAAATGTTAAAGAAGTAAATAGTGGTGCCATTATTGTAGAATATAAAAATAAAGACGCCTGTGAAAAAGTCCAGCTAAAGGTAAGAGAAGGTATTGGAAACGATTACAAATAAGGATTAAAGATTAAAAAATAAGGATGAAATAAAAAAGAAAATAAAAATTGTTGGTTTAACTGAAAAGGTTAGCAATGAGTGTTTGGTAGAAAGCTTAACTAAGCAAAATGACTCATGTAACGGAAAGGATTTTAAAGTGTTAAAACTTTATGAAAATACCAATCGTTGAGAAGTAAGCTACATTGCGTTAGTGGAAACAGATGCAGTAACATTCGATAATGTGTTGCAACAAAAGAAACTATATATAGGGTGGGATACTTGCGTCGCTTACGAGCATATAAGTGTTTTGAAGTGTTTTAAATGTCTGGGATATAAGCACAAAGCAGCTGAGTGCACGAATAAAGTAGCTTGCAGCAAATGTGTTGGACCCCATGATAGAAAAGTGTGCACATCTTACATTCTTAAATGTGTAAACTGTAGCGAACTTGTTAAAAAAAAGTTATTGACGTTGATGCGTATAAAAAATGTGCGCAGCCAAGAAATTAAACACGAGTTTAGCAACGAATAGCAGAGGAGGTAAGTTGTATATATACATATATATATATATATATATATTTAAATATTAGCAGTATCGTCGCCAATAAAGCTGAACTAGAGCGTCTGATAGATGTACATAAACCACATTTAATATTTTGTTCGGAGACTTATTTCGACTGAAGAAATAACGAATCAACAGCTACAGATACAAACATATAAACTTGTACGGTGCGATTCCAACAGCAGGCACACAGGCGGTGTGGTAATATATATAAATGAAACAATTGAATACTCAATAAGTTACAACAGAACATTAAACAAGAACATCTGGTGTATTTTACTAAAAGTTAAAAATATTTTCCCCCAATACCAAATAGCTCTGATATATCACTCACCGAGCTCGAGTGATGCAGAATTTATAACGTACTTATACGACATTTTAAATAATAACTGCGTAACACAGGATAATATTATCTTTGTGGGCGGTTTCAATATAAACCTTTACAAGAGCACAACTTATAGTAAACAGTTAGTTGACTTATTTCGTTCCTTTGCTATGGAGCAAAAAACAGATTTTTATACACGAAAGGGCAATAACACAGATACATTGATCGACTTGTTATTTACAGACAGTAGCTCTATATCATGTTTAAAACTAGAATAGCTTCAGATTTCAGGTCATGAAACGATTAAATTCAAAATCAAATTACATAAAATATTTCAGATGAGAACGAAGAGAACAATAACTTCCTGGGAAAATTATACAAGCGACAGCTTTGTTAATGAATTACGACAGCTTAACTACACTGACTTTGAACATCTGAGTATCGAAAATAAGGCAACATTGCTATATAATACGCTATCAAGCGCAATGACCACCCTGACATACTCTAAAGAAGTCAATGTCAAACATATGAACAAGTGGTATGATTTTGGGCGGCTAACTTAAATAAACGTAAGCTAAATCTTTAAAAGATCAGCCTATCCACTGGAGAATGGAGTGAATATTATAGTACGAAACGCCAATATAAACGGCTAATTAAGATAAAAAAGCCAAGTACATGAAAAACAAAATCAACCATAGTGTTGGTGATAGTAAGGTCATGTGGAAAAACTTGAAAAACTCCATAAGTTAAAGAAAACAATGGTATTAAAAAATTAAAATAAACGACCAACTCTACACAGAGGAAAATGAAATAGCGCAGTTTTTGAATAACTATTTCATTGATAGTATATTGGAGATTAGCATGAATATTCCTACTTCTTTTAGTAATGAAGGTACTATAAATGAGCAAAATGGCCCTAATGTTTTTCAGTTTCAGAAAGTATCCACTTCAGAAATAGTTGATATAGTAAGTAAGTTTAAAAATAAAATTGGAGGGAAGAAACTTGTGTCGGAAGGAGTCGTTAAAGACTCCATAACGTATACAGGTTTTTTCTATTCTCAACTTATTAATGAGAGCTTAGATAAAGGTCTCGTTCATAGTTTATGGAAATATTCTATAGCTGAGGAGATAAGACCTATTAACACGTTACAATGTGATGAAAAAATTTTGGAAACAGTGGTAAAAAATCAGCTTGTAAAATATTTAGAAGATAATGTAATTATTATACCTCAACAATCTGGTTTTCGAAAGAAACATTCCTGTGAAAGTGCTTTGAATTCGGGAAGAAGACTTAAGTAGGAAAAACACATATTAGCTGTGTTTTTGGATTTAAAACGTGCGTTCGAGACGATCGGCCAAAACTTAATGCTGAAAAAGATTTCTTACATTGGCGTTTCTGGTATAGAACTAAAATGGTTTCAAGACTTCCTAATTAACAGATACCAAAGAACAGTGAATGGAATGTCCGTATCGGATAAAAAGGAGGTACCTGTTGGTCTACCTCAATAATAATAATAATGTTTAATATATATATTAATGATAAAACTAGCTCCATAAAACACTGTGAAATAAAATTGTTTGCTGATGATACGTTGCTGATGACAAGTGGGAACAATATTACTGAAATATATGCTAAGCTGCAAGAAGATCATAACGTCGTATATAGTTGGTTATGCGTAAACAGACTGAAACTTAATGTCAATAAAACGAAATTTATGGTTATATCTAGACGCAATTTTCAAAACAGTGAGCTACAAAACTTAAGTATAAATAACGAATTAATTGAAAAAGTCAGCACCATAAAAGCTATCATCCGGAGGCAAAATCCTGAGCCAGATAAATAATATGCATGTAAATGCAACAACAACGATTTGAGCCAGATAAATCCAGATAGAAGTCTGGTTCAATTTGTTAGCCAGATAATTTGTTAATTACTTCTTTTAAGGTTGGCAACGCGGCCTTTAATATACCTACTTTTTCAAAAAAAGATGTCGGTGCTTAGCCTTTCGCCGTATGAGTTAAATGAAAAACAGCAGCGACATCTGCCTATCACATTTCACGTGTGCGAAAATTTCACGACATCTGCTTCTCATGTCTCTCAATGATCCAGAGCATTCCCGTGAGAATTGAGCGTGAGCCGGAGCTGTAAAACTCACTGAAAGACGGCAAAAATACTTGGGAATAAAAATAGATGATAAGCTGAATTTCAACGAGCACGTGGATTATACGGTAGGAAAAATAGCGAAGAAGTTACATTTTACACAACGAACCTGCAAATATTTAAATAGAAGGTATAAAATCATCGTCTACAGATCTATAATCGAACCTCTTTTTATTTATTTCCCAACTATATTTTTCATATTGCGAGATAGTCAGATCTACAAGCTACAAAAGCAACAGAACCGAGCTATGAGATTCATTATCAAAAAACGATATGACACACCTATCAGAGACATGCTATACTCTCTAATTGGCTTAGCATTAGACAGCAACTTTTTTATTATACCATGAAATTTATTAAAAACATAATAGAAGGAACTTTGCGTATTTGAGGACTAATATAAAATATGTAAAAGATATGCACTCTGTAAATACTCGCAATAAAATGATTTTAATCTGCCGGCTTATAAAACTGAAGCAGACAAATGTAATCTGTATTATAAAGGTCTTAAATCCTATAATGAACTACCGAATGATATTAAATCATGTCATTCCAATACATTTAAACAAAAATTGTACAATTATTGTAGAACACTACCAATTTAGTGCTGGATAGGCGAGCTTCCATAGCATCGATAGAAGCGCAGCGAAACTATTATGCTATGTAGCGCCAAGACTTCCAAGCTCTTGTACGCATACAAAAAAGGTTGCCGAAGCACATACTGAAACGCATCACTCGATTAACTCAGTACATCGCCGTGCAGATGTTGCCTTTGCGCTTTACTAACATGCGTAAAATGCCTACATACTACAGTAGCACAACACTTTGTTCGCATGATCTGTAAGTCTCTCTTCCATAGTACTCCAAGGTAAGACATAGATGTAACTATTTTAGATTCATAGTCAAGAAGACAATTATAAACATGTAAAATAGATTTAAGTTAGGCTTGGGAAAGCCATAATAAATAAATAAATAAAAAAAAATAAATGAATAAATAGGTATGAAAATTACCCTGTACTAAAGCACTTATCAACAGCTTTCACTTGTTATCCATATTGTATAAACAGATTCTAAGGATACCCGGGCCCACGTGTTGGCCTATATCTCGAGACCCTAGTCACCCAGGGGTATGAAAAATACCCTCTACTAAAGCACTCATCAACAGCTTTCATTTGTTATCCATATTGTATAAACACATTCTAGGGGTACCCGGGTCCACGTTTTGGCCTGTATCTCGAGACCCTAGTCACCAATAGATATGAAAACTACCCTGTACTAAAGCACTCATCAACAGCTTTCGTTTGTTATCCATATTGTATAAACACATTCTAGGGGTACCCAGGCCCACGTTTCGGCCTATATCTCGAGACGCTAGTCACCCAGCACTTTTCAACAGCTTTCATTTGTTATCCATATTCTATAAACACATTCTAGGGGTACCCGGGTCCACATTTTGGTCTATATCTCGAGACCCTAGTCACCCAGGGGTACGAAAAATACCCCGTACCAAAGTACTCATAAATAGCGTCCATTTGATACCCATACTGTACAAACACATCTCCGGATAACCCAGGTCCACGTTTTGATCTCAAGATCCTATCCAGAACGGGATAAAAAGTATCCTATGTGCGTCTGCTGGTTCTAAGCTACCTCTCCACCAATTTTCAGCCAAATCGGTTCATCCGTTCTTGAGTTATAAATAGTGTAACTAACACCACTTTCTTTTATATATTGCTCGAATTTAGGGAAATTCCGCTTATTTGAAACCTTCTGCTAATCACGCCTCTCCCATAGCCATATGCGTATGTATGTGTGAGTAACTACTTCGGCTGATGACTACATATTCGTGTGTGTGAGATATCTCTTCGTCGCCTTATACATAAGAGTGGCTGCTTTATTGTTCTTGTGCATTTTTTTAGTAGGAACTTATGTTAGGTTAGGTTGAACTGGCCGGTCCATGAGGACCTCACATGGACTGATTGAGTCCGTAATGTTACCAGAATTTTGTTTTAACGGCCAAACTGAAAAACCCTATCAAAAACCAGGACCTATGTTATAAAATAACTCCGTCCTTTTGGCAAATACTAGAAGCTTCCTAGGACTTAAGCCACTTGCTGCTTCTAGATCTGACAGCTGTATCACTTCTAATAGCTGGAGTCTTAGCCTGGAAAGTGCAGGGCACGAGCACAGAACGGGTTCGATCGTTTCCTCCTCCAACCCGCACTTCCTGCATCTGCTATCACTGACCAATCCTAATTTAAAGGCATGTGACGCCAGAAGGCAGTGTCCAGTTAGAATTCCCGTCATGAGTCTACAGTCCTCTCTTTTTAATGATAGAAGCAACTGTGTTAGTCTAAGGTTGTAAGACCTACACATAATCTTCGACACTTTACAGCCCCGCGCTTGAACCCACGCCTTTACCGCTTGGTCGATCATGTGCACCTCTCGCCTTCGCTTAATCTCGCCCACTCCTAATAGCTGGAGTCTTAGCCTGGCAAGTGCAGGGCACGAGCACAGAACGTGCTCGATCGTTTCCTCCTCCAACCCGCACTTCCTACATCTGCTATCACTGACCAATCCGAATTTAAAGGCATGTGACGCCAGAAGGCAATGTCCAGTCAGAATACCCGTCATGAGTCTACAGTCCTCTCTTTTTAATGCTAGAAGCAACTGTGTTAGTCTAAGGTTGTAAGACCTACACACAATCTTCGACACTTTACAACCCCGCGCTTGAACCCACGCCTTTCCCGCTTGGTCGATCATGTGCACCTCTCGCCTTCGCTTAATCTCGCCCAATCTAATTGGGACGTCTACGGAGCAAGCTTCCAGGGATGCGCCCTTTTTAGCTAGTTCGTCCGCTTTTTAATTCCCATCTATTCCCATATGCCCTGGTACCCAATATAGATGTATGCTTCTCCCTGTCCCGATTCTCTCCAGAGACTGCTTACACCGTAACACGCATTTAGATGATGTGCTGTGCGAGATTATTGCCTTAATTGCTTATTGACTGTCAATATAAAAGCTAACACGGTTGCAGCTTAAGCTGTTCTCTTCCAGGGCTTCTACCGCTTTGGTTACGGCTAATATTTCCGCTTGGAAAACGCTACAGTAATCCGGCAGCCTGTAGGACCTGCTTATTTCCGGATCACCACAGTATACCGCAGACCCTACTCCTTCCACTACTTTGGAACCATCGGCGTACACATGTATCGCCTCGTCTGCCATTTGCGCACACTCGCACCAACCGTCCACCTCTATTGTGGCCTTAAGATCTCCCTCGAAACGCAGATAGGGAATCTGGTAGTCTGTTCGTCTTGTGATTGATGATGCTATACTACTATGGCCATATGGTCGGCGCCCAAGCTGCCCCGAAGCACCGAGCCTGGTCGCGGTCATTAATGCTTTGTTCTTTGCTACCAGGTCTACAGGTGGAATGTGCAGAATGGCATACAGTGCAGCCGTCGGGGTTGTTTTCAGGGCTCCCGTAATGCTAAGCTTCGATAGTCTGCATACCCCCCCCCCCCCCCTAATTTTTTGAGGTATGTTGTTTTTGTGTGGCTTTCCACCAAACAAGAACTCCATAGTATGGAATAGGGCTTGCAATCGCTGTAATAACCCAATGAGAAAGAGAGGGCGATAGGCCCCACGTATACCCCAGCATTCTTTTACATGCATAGAGAGCCGTTGAGGCCTTTTTGACCCTAACCTCCACGTTGAGCTTCCATGACAGCTTACTGTCTAGGATGATTCCTAGTTATTTTTGCAAGGTTTTTCCTGTAAGGCCACCCCTGGTAAGGTCAGGCCTGGTCCAATTTGGGGCCTTGTACCTCTTTGTAAACAAGACCATATCCTTCTCTCCGCATTGACTTTCAACCCATATTAGATGCCCAGGTATGAATATCCCGAAGCGCCCGATCCATCAAGGAATTAATCGTTGGAAGACACTTTCCATTTATGACAATTGCAACGTCATCTGCGTAAGCCGTAAGTTTTACGGGTCCCTCATCGAATTGTCTCAGCAGTTGGTTGATAACCAGCGTCCACAGCAGAGGTGATAGCACCCCTCCCTGCGGCGTCCACTGATTTCGTGGCCTCGTAAAATCCCCACTGTGATGTAATCTTTCTGCAATTTAACATGCAGCCGATCCATCTGATTAAGGCAGGATGTACTTTAATGTAATTAAAACCATCCATAATTGCCTATTTTGCAACACTATTGAAAGCCCCGGCAATGTCCAAGAAGACTCCTAGAGCATACTCCTTATATTCCAGGGATTTCTCTATGCTTATTACCACCCTATGCAATGCGGTGTCTACCGACTTGCCTTTGGTGTACGCATTCTGTGTTGTGGAGAGCAGCTTTCATCCACGTTGGACTTTATGTGCACATCTATCAGCTTCTCAAAGGTTTTGAGCAGAAATGATGATGAGCTAATGGGTCTATAGTCTTTGGGATATACGTGACCGATCTTCCCCGCCTTTGGTAGAAAAGCTACACGAGCAGTTCTCCAAGAGTGCGGTACATGATTCAGTCTTATGCACCCATCGAATATTATTTTAAGCCTTTCCACGACCGCCCTACTAGAGACTTGTAGCATGGCCGGGAATATACCATCTGGGCCCGGCGATTTAAACATAGAAAACGTCTTCACTGCCCTCTCGATCTTGGTATCGGTCACAAAGCCCGGCACTACTAGCTCCGTGATCGAAGTTTGAGTTATGTCTGCTGGCTTTTCTAAACCGTTTCCCGATGGGAAATGTGTATCGAGAAGCACCTCAAGGGATTCCTCACTATTACGTGACCATTCCCCGTTCTCTTTCTTTATTAGTCCCTGGTCTATGTTTCCCTTTGCTAGGACTTTTTTCAACCGTGCTGTTTCGTTGGAGCGTACAGAAACTTTTCCATGAGTTTTTCTTCGCCCTGGTAATTTCACGCTTGTAGATCCTCAGTAGATCCCTGTACTCGTCCCGACACGCTTCGCTTTCCGCGGTCTTTGCGAGCTTAAACATTTCTTTTACCTGTCTTCTTAGAAGACTCAGCTCATTGCTCCACCATGGAGGCTTTCCTTTTCCTCTGAATTTCTTAGAGGACAAGCTTTGTTATACGCAGTCATAAGCATTCTTGTTAGGAACTCATTCGACTTCTCCAGTTCCTCCACATTGGCAACCTCTTTGGGTTGTCCCAGTTTTGTTTCTTCATGTTTCTGGAATTCAGTCCAGTTCGTTGACCAATGGTTTCTAAAGGTTCCTCCCTTCTCTACCCTCTTTAGGGGCATGCTGAAGCTGATATACGCAGAAGGATGGTCTATCAAGAACCATCCAATCATACCTTGATATATCACGTTAGGAGCTCAGTGTAATATCCAAAACATTGCTGGATGTTGGACCAATGTATGTAGGGACATTTCCCCTGTTGGCTATCTGCAAATTGGTTTGCAGGATCTAACAATATAGAGATTCGCCTCTCTCGTTCGTATCTGCTCCTACCCACGCATTGTGGTGCGTATTTGCATCTGCGCCTATGACCAACCGCCCTTTGCGCCCTTCCTCCTGCACTAGCCTTTTGCACTCCATCGATGGAAACTCCGCAGCATGGGCCATTTAGCAGGACACCAGGATAAAAGCCTGCTTATTCATTTGCCCTACGGCCACCGCTACGAGGTCCTCAGTGGTGTAATTAGGCAGCCTATATGAATGCAGCTATTTCCTTACCATTATTACAGCTCGAACCCGTCCTTCCGTTTGCGCGTAGCTAAGACAAGAAACCTTTCCTCCCGATGAGAGCCACGGCTCCTGGATCAGCGCCACGTGAAACGAACCCTCCTCAAGGGTTAGGAGGAGTTCGCTTGACGCCACTTTACTGTGTTGGGGGTTCATCTGTAGGACTCGCAGCACCATTGGGCTGTTTGTCCCCCTCTGGCACCTTCATCTGACGTCGTCGTCCTCTCCTTGCACTTTTGGCTTAGAGTATTCGAGGCCCCCTTCAGCCTATCGTGACTGTTGTGCCGGGTGTTCCTCTGTGCGAGTCACAGCACTATTTGGCGGTTGGTCCTCTTCTAACACCTTCGTGGTGGCGTCGGGGTCCTCCAACTGTCTTTTTCCCTTAGGCTTTTGAGGTCCTTTTCGACTTCGCCCACCTCTAGCGTTTTAGAGTTTTTATCCTCGGGACTTCCTTTCCTGAGTCGCATATAAATTTTGCCAGTGCCAAAGGACATTTTGCAAAGCTGCGTGTACAAAATATCCTCCGCCTGCTTGTTTATTTGGAAGATGTAGAACTGACCAGCCCAGGTAGGCCGAGATACAGTAAGTACCTTCAAAACCTGTGTCGGTATGCTCGGACTCTGATTCTGCAGAAGTCGCAGTGTATCCTCCGACTTCATCACGCATGGTATCCATACCTTAACTTTTGGTACCGTGGTGATTTGCGCTTTATCCACTACCTCAAACCGCGCGTTCGTGCCTTGCCTTTGGAGGTCTGGAACCACTTTATCCAGCCACCACAAGCTCGCGATATTGTCGCACGCTCTCATCTTCACACCAGTATACCATCCCCCCGAATCAAAGCTTGGAAGGGGCTTACTTGGTTGTTCTCGCATCATCTTAAGCATTAAGCTAATAAGCTCCCTTTCCACATATCTCCGGCTTTCAGTAGTCATTTGTCCGAAAGGACTGCTACGATCAACTAGCGCCACAGTCAGTGACTGTTTTGCCACATCACTCATCTTCTCGGGAAAAGCCGGAGTCTTAGTGTTATCTCCCTTTGGCACCTCCGAGAAAGCCGGAGTCATAGCGTTAACTCCTTTTAGCGCCTCCGAGAAAGCCGGAGTCTTAGCGTTATCTCCCTTCGGCTTATCTCCTACTTCCGTAGTTGGAACTTCCCTCTGACTCGCAGCTTTCGAGGTAGTTTCTACCTCGCTATTGGGGCCCATCTGTCTTACAGCTTTGGGCCTACTTGTCTTGTCTATCCGACTGCCCTGCTTCACTGCTCTAGGACTGGGTCCTTTTTGCCTCTTGAAGGCAGGCTTGTCGCCTTGCGCCAAACGTTGCGTCTTCATTCTGCATTCGAAGCTTCTTCCTCCTCGTACCGGTTGCAGAACCGAGGGTTTCTCGCAGCAAACCTTTTGAACTGCCTTCGACCTACTTCTACCGCCTCATGGGCCCATTCCAAGCGCTCGATCTCCACTTCTGTTGGGTCGACCACTGCTTCCAAGCGTTGTACAATTCTTAGTGCTGCACGGTACTGCGTGAGAGCTCTTTTACTTCCTCCGCTCCGTGCCCTTCTCCTCTCTTCTACTCCGTTTTCATTTGTGTGCTTTTCCAACACGGAGTTCATTGAATCAGCACTACTCTCGCTCTCCGAGTTCGACGCATCGCTTAATTCGTATTTGTTGTCCTTGAATTGCGACTCAGTCCTCTTTACATCGTCCTTATTACAATCAGGTAATGAGTGGTTCATCTTGGTCGTACGACCACCTGCCCGACAAGGCGGGCTTAGCGGTCCAGTATTATATACGGGGAAATAACCTTCCGCCACAGCAGCGCCCCTTACTGTGTTAAGGACATAATACTTCCCGAGGTGGCCCGGTATCCGGGAGGCTCCGTTCCCTGGCTGCAAATCGTACAATAGGCACGGTCCGCGTAACACCCTGAATTAGGAAGTTGGCAGTTCTTGGCTGCGCCTCATAGTCGGGCGCTATGGAGTTCGGCTAAGCCCTCACACCAACGAAAAGGTGCCTACCCTAGTGAGGGTGTCGTACTTGAAGTTCAGTCTTATTGCCGGTTGTATTCAATCCACGTTTATCCAATTCCTTTTTTGGGTGTTGGATCTTCAATTCGCTTAACTTCGCAATGCCCAAGTTGTATTCGAAATCTTCGGAATTTATTCAACAATTCCTCCTCTGACCCCAATTGTAACGAATTTGGGGAAACTCCGCTTATTTGAAACCTTCACCTAATGTTCGATTGCTGAACTGTCGAATAAATAACTCCAGTATTCTGTATTGCAAAATGGTGTTTATTAGCCTACTTTGGGAATAGTACAATTATACTTCACTTCGCAACTAATATCGTGTTTAAATCAAACTGATTACTGATTAGGTACTCAGCTTGTGGTACTTTTGTACTATCCGTTTCTTCGTTCGCATAATTCTTCAAAGGTCTAGACTTTTCATATTCTAGAACAGTTGTACCTCATGCTTGGTTACCAGCTATATAAGTGCCTGTATATTTGTGGTTTATAGCCATATGCGTGTGTATGTGTATGTATACTTCAGTTATGACTACATCTGTGTGTGTGAGATAGCTCTTCGTCGCCTTCTACATAAGTGTTGCTAGCTTTAATGTGTACATGTACTAAGCATGGCTGCTTCATGCTTTTGTTGTTGCGTGATTATTTACTAACAGCTCAGTGATGCTAAAATTCGCCACAATATATTAAAATTTAATATTTGAAAAATATAAAAGAAATAAGCCAGATTATTTGGTTGGGTCTAAAACTTTGCCAGGTGATTGCAAAATACTTTTTGTTTTTTTTTTTTAATTGAAAGAATGTTTTTGAGGCACGTTGCAATTTTTACCACATATTATTTATATTTTAAAAAGATATTGTCAGAAAGATAGAGTGTTAGATGGGATTTTCTACCTGCCAGGTGTTTGACAATATTTTCATGAGTGCGAGCGAACAGCTTTATGCCTGCATGTAAGTGTGAGTGAGATCGTATATCACACTTACATGCAGGCATAACGCTGTGCACTCGCACTCATGAAAATATTGTCGAGCACCTGGCAGGTAGAAAGTCCCATCTAAACACTCTGTCTTTCTGAAAATATTTTTTAAAAATTATAAATAATATGTAGTTAAAATTTCTACGTGCCTCAAAAACATTTGTTTCAATTTAAAAAAAAAGTTATTTTGCAATCACCTTGCAAAGTTTTAGACCCAACCAAATAATCTGGCTTATTTCTTTTTATATTTTTCAAATATTATATTTTAACTGGTTAGGGGAGCAGGCGGAGCAAAATTTACCTTTCCTTTTTTGTTGGATTTGGCTGCTGCGGATGAGGCGGTGATGGCGATGATGTGGTGGTGATACGGTGAGGGTGGTGGTGCTTTGATCACGGTGGCGAGTGGCTTTTGTGCTCACTTATCCACGGATTTGGCGCTACTCTATGCTTTGCGTGAAACGAGTTTTCGGTGGAACTTCACTTTACTATGCACGAGCTGGGCTTATATGTGCCAAAGAACTCAATAAATGATTACACCGGTTTTGTTAACACTTCAATAAATTGTATTTCTTTTCTAATTTATTTATATAAAGAGATTTTACTTTTCCTTTGTCACAACCGAGATGGTCAAAAATTGCGAGTGATAAAACCTTTTTACAATTTAATATATTTTGATGTCACACACGAGATGGTAAGAATTCGAATGTATAATAAAATAATGAAATGTCAAAACAATAATAAATGTATGTATGTATGTACATAGTCACATCTGTCAACCCATTGTTGGGGTTGCCAGAGAGGTGAAATACGCTTGCGTGTTAGCGTACAATACAAACATTTCAAATACTTAAATTTAATAAGGATATGTACGTAATATAGGACATTACGTATTTGTACGTGCAAATAATTCAGAATGCGTACTTATACGTAAAAGGTACATACGTAAATAAATTCAAACTTCAATATTCAAGTTTTCTAAGACTAATTTAAGGGTTGGCTGTTGGTGACTACGACAGTCGCTCAAACAGTAACATATTTAATTTTCAAAGTGCCTCAAAAACAGTTTAAGCATACAAAAACTAT
Organism: Eurosta solidaginis; assembly: GCF_040869045.1. Taxonomy (NCBI): domain Eukaryota; kingdom Metazoa; phylum Arthropoda; class Insecta; order Diptera; family Tephritidae; genus Eurosta; species Eurosta solidaginis. The sequence continues at coordinate 106,827,078 of NC_090321.1, read as the reverse complement.
TTTTTTTGTTAAATTCAAGGGTTGTTTCAGCCCATCCACCCCTCATCCAGTTCTGCGTTCCTATATTTAGATAGCATTAAAAAAAACATTGTACATAATTTTCATTGTGCCTCAAATACCTGCTCAAAAATGCTTACCAGCTCTCCTACTAGAAGCTTTCCCACGTATGCAAAAAGTGGCGAAGCTCATAATGTAACGCATCACTCAACCTAATAAGTGCACCGCCGTTCAGATGTTGCCTTCGCACTTTAAATACTTTAACAGCTTCAGATACAACTGGTACAATCCTTACGTTTGTGTCATTCGTCTGCTACCTATCTCTCACTCAATAGATTAATATATGTAAATAACTTAAATTAGATTATATATTATTACTATATATAGGTATAAGCTAGGCTTAGTATAAGCTGTAAGAAGAAATACATAAATAAATAAATCAACGATTAGCATAACGGGAGCCCTAAAAACTACCCCGACAGCAGCCATTCTACACATCCCGCTTACAGACATTATGTCCAAAAACATCGCGTTAGCAACTGCAACAAAGCTTGAGGCCTCTGGACAGCTTGAGTGCAGGCCTTATGGCCATAGAAATATAGCGACATCTTATATTAGGCAAACGGAATATAAAGTCCCGTGCCTGGGATTCGAAAGAGATTTTGTGGCCACAATTGAGCCGGAGAGTTTGTGCCAGAGTGTAGAAATGGCAGAACATACTATAAACGTGTACACGGATGGTTCCAAATAAAAAGAAGGGGTCGGGTCTGCTGCTTATTGTATCGATCCTGAATTAAGTAGATGCTACAGGCTGCCAGATTACTGCAGCGTTTTTCGGAAGGAAATTATAGCCGGGATAAAAAGCAGCAGAAATTCTGGAGGTAGAGTGCAGTCGCATCTATATATATGTTGATAGTCAGGCGGCGATTAAGGTAGATAATAATCTCACCCAGTACTTCATCAAGAAGCGTTTTGGAATGCGAAGAAGCATTGGAAAAACTCCACAGGCCGGACCATACATTTATACTGGGTTCCCGGCCATAAAAAGGTAGAAGGTAATGAAAAGGCCGATGATTTTGCAAAGGAGGGTGCAACAATCACTGAATCGACGATAGACTTCCCAATCCATTTGGGAGGATTCAAAAGGAAACGGAGTTGCATAATATGCATCAAACAGGGAAGGCGTGGACACATTCGCGGGGCTACACAATTTTTATGATCATGTGCAAAAACAACGATATTAGACTCACAAAGTTGCCCATATTGCTTCGTCAATATCAGCCGGTGTAGGATATGCGATCAGGAAGGAACAACTGTGAACGTTCTGTGTTCGTTCCTGCGCTGGCCAGGTCAAGGTTTCAGCTATTAGGGGAGGCAGAGATATTTTTAATATTGTGACGAATATTAGTTACACTAAGTGATACTACCATCACTAATGTGATACTAAGTAAATAAAGCCACAACAACAATGAAGCAAGCTGCTACACTTGTATGTACGTAAACGAATAAATAATTATGTCTACACATATGTACGTACACGCAGCAGAGAAGAGATGCACAAACACATGCAGATATCTTATCTGAGATGCTCCCAAAAGTATGCAATTGTAATTGTGGAAGTGTCGCTCACAAATACACGCATATGAGTAGCTATATACGTGCATCTGTAGCAGCGTTGACAGATTGACGACGCCGTCGTCATTTTGACGATTTTAAACTAGAATTACGCTTGGACGATTCTGTTATGAAAGATGACGATTTAAACCTGCCTTCTATTTAAGATTTATTAAAAATATTTAAACACCAATAATGTTGATTTTAGAGGGACACTACAGTAATAAATATTGAAGTGATCAACTTAGCTCGTGAAAACGGCGGAGAGGTGATGATATATTTGCCTCCGCATTCCACTCATAACATGCAACCACTAGACAGAGCATTCATGAGCCCACTCAAGACTTATTACAGTGACGCATTAAAGCGTTTTATGAGAGAAAAGTTAATAAATTCGATTTAGTTGGTCTCTTTTCCAAAGCGTATTAAAAGGTTCAGACTGGCCAGGTTGCAGTTAACGGTTTCAGATGTACTGTTATATACCCATTCCATCGTAATATTTTAATGATGTAGACTATATTGCTGCAAATGATATGTATGACCACCTAACTGCCGAAAACTCTGAAGTTTCCGAGCAAAATAATGCAACTTAGGAGACTCGACGTACTCTTACTTCACCGACATCTAATACAAATCGAGTGACTTCTCCAGAACCTATGGGGCCAACCAGTAAAGGAGTCGCTTCAACATGGAACCTTCAAAAAACCAGCAGCGAAAGCTAGAAAAGCTGAATGTGAAGAATTAACCAGTGACTCCGAAGTAAGCGTCGCCTACGCAGAATCGAACCAAGGGGACTTTGTTGAAATGCCTCCAGACGGAGCAATTTGCTCCTTTTGCGAAAAGCTATGGAAGGATGAAAGAAATATATCAAAATGGAGTACTTGTTTACAGTGCGATACGGTTTGGGCTCATAACGTCTGCATTCCCAAAAAAAAAACTAATTTTTATTTGCGAGACTTGCACAGATTGAATTTTTTAAGCAATTTTGATATTTCCAATAACTTATTCATTTTTAAATATACAATATAGCATTTTATTTTATCTTTTGAGAAGCTATTTATCTTTTATTAATAAAATTGGTAAATTTTAAATGAAGTTATTTAATGTGTTCTTTAGTAAATTAAAATTAGCCTACGTTTGCGTACCACATTACCCACCAATTTTTGGGGAAGCGGCATTTCGGGCTCACCCGGAGTTAGTCTTATAAATTGTAAACTGTTGGTGTTATACAACTTTTGATAAAGTACGCTATAGATGATATTTCGCAAAACAAAATGTAATGAAAAAGAGGGGAATTGGACTTTTGGTTAGGCCAAAATTACCCAAAAAAGGTTCCTCCAGAAGTTTTTTGGAAAATATCAAAAGAGCTAACTTTACATACGCTTTTTTTTAATTTATGTGCATCCGTTGTGCTTGCCGCACTCTTCAGGGAATGTAGAAGGAACTTTTTCTAAAATATGTTTAAACAAAACAAAAATTCGAAACCATATGGAATCTGATACATTTGAAAGGAATATTGCTAGCCCAAGATTATTTAAAATTGAATAAATTTTCCTGTTATAATATTAAACCGCAAATAAATATGCTAAAAAAATGAACGCGAAAATGTATAACTAAGAAACTAAAATGATATAGGAGGTTCGATTCGAGCTCATAGAAAAAAATAATAATAATTGTTAGAATGACTGACAACAATTACCTTTTGTATGTAATACAAAATTTATCATTTCAGACGTTTTTGTTATTTATAAAATAAAACCAAATGAATTAAAAACGATATTATATGTTGTATGTGGCAAAAAAAATAACAATAAAAGACAATTTTCAGAAAAGCGCTTTTAAAGTTAATATTGTTGAATGAGATCCGGCGATCTCATTTTGGTTTCCGGCGAATACAATCGTACTTCCCCTGGTAATAACCCAAATTCTTCCTAACTCAACTTTTGTTGTTATTGGTTGTTGCCATAGATATGACGATTTTTGACGATTTTTTGGGCGGCGTCTGACGACTTGGAAAAAAATATATGGCAACACTGATCTGTAGTTATAATATTATAGGGTAAACCCGGGTGATATGGCGCGATTTTTTTCTTTTTGCAATATCTTCAAAAATAAAACAAAATTTTGTTACAAAGGTTAGATTAGAATTCAATTTATTAAATTAACTTATATATTTTGTTTCAAAACAACAAAAAACTAAAAAAATTCATTGCATAAAATGCGTCGCAAAAATGTATTACGACTTCGCCATTTCACCCGGAGACCCAGGTGAAATGGTGCACCCTATCGGGTGAAATGGCATACTACTTTTTTTTTAAAATATCATTTCCACATTTGTTGCACGTATTGATGTAAGAGGTGCAACTATCGTGAGACCATTTTTGCAGATCACACACTGCACCCAGTCATCTTTTTTAGAGGTTACATTGTAATCCTCACCACAACCAGCGCATAAATTATCTTCAAAATCTTTTAATCCATCAGACTCGTCATCAAAAGGCACGTTTTGCTCTTCCTCTGATGAGCTGGACAAATCCAGGAATTTTTTTTGTTCTTTGGGTTAGGCATGGGCTTAGTTTGTTTATTATTGGTTTTTTGCTCACGTTTTAGAGATTTGAGCACTTGCTGTGATCTGTTCTCTGGCGTTGTAAGCACCCGTGCCTTTTGTGCTCTTTCACTTTTTTTAGGCTTAGGACGTCTAATAAAGGGTCAATTGTGTCCTGCAAGGATAGGACGTAAAATAATAACGTTGCTATTGACATATTAAACATCCAAATACTTACCGGTGGTGGTGTCACATCCCGCGGAATTTCCATCTCAATTTCTTCGCTCATTTCTATAAAAGCATATTCTGGGATTATAGTTGGATTAAAAGGTCAAATACCCGTCGCCTCGAATCCCGATATTCCATTTTTCGACACTGCAAAATTCCCCCAAGCCTCTGAGAGTAAGTTTCCGAGTTCATATCGTCCAATTTTGCGATGTGGATTATTGCGAATAAATAAATTACACGCAGCGTAATAGTATGACTTGAATGCTTTGAAAAACGATCTATCCAAAGGTTGAAGGAATTGGGTCGTATGAGGTGGCAAACAAAAAAGAATTATATCATTTTCCGCTGCGCAATCCAGCATCTCGACATTTGTACAATGGGAGGAATGCCCATCAAGTATAAGAAGTACTTTGCCCTCTGGTTTTCTTGGTAGGAAATGGTCTTTAAGCCAAAGAAAGAAGATATCTTTGTTAACGTAAGCTGACTTTTCACCCATGAATATTTTTGAACCAGCTGACATTCTATCGATCCATTCTGGTTTCATTCGTTTTCCTTTAAACACACATGTTGGTGGCAAAAAGGTACCATCGTGAGCTTCAATTGCACATTTCATTTGAGATAAATTACTTTTCTATATAACACGTTGCACCACCCGTTTAAAAAAAATTTCTCCTCATTTCCTCTTATAATAAAACTTGATAAGTGAAATATCATTGATTCAAAACTATTTTTTGCTAAGTTATAGGTTATTATTCTAGTCTTCGATCCTTTTAAACCTCTTAAACTTGTTTTATATCTAAGTTGCCGTGGTCTTTAAACAATCCCATCCATTTTTATTAGAAATATTTTCTGCTATAAGGAAAATATGTGTACCCAATTTTGTTACGATATGTAAATTTTAGTTATGGCTCCCGAAACGTTGAAAATTGCTTAGTCATAAAATGGGCGGTGCCACACCCATTTTCAAAAATTTAAGTGTTTTCTAATTTAATGTTATAATTCAATTTAGAAAGTAAAATTCTATTGATACAAAGCTCTTTTTCGCTAAGATATAACTTATTATTTTCGTCTACGACCTTTTTAAAAATGTTTTATATAAAAGTGGGCGTGGTCTTTAACCGATCTCGTCCATTTTTTCCAGAAATATTTCTTGCTATAGGGAAAATTTGTGTACCCAATTTTATTATACTCAGTTGAGCAGAGCTCACAGAGTATATAGACTTTGTTTGGATAACGGTTGATTGTACAGGTATAAAGGAATCGAAATAGATATAGATTTCCATATATCAAAATCAGTATCGAAAAAAAAATTGATTGAGCCATGTCCGTCCGTCCATCCGTCTGTCCGTTAACACGATAACTTGAGTAAATTTTGAAATATATTGATGAAATTAGGTATGTAGGTTCCTGGGAACTTATCTCAGATCGCTATTTAAAACGAACGATATCGGACTATAACCACGGCAACTTTTTCGATATCGAAAATTTCGAAAAACCGAAAAAGTTCGATAATTCATTACGAAAGACGGATCCAATCCCGAAAGGTCCACAAAACGATGTGGTTTATAAAATAACATGCAATGGTCGCAATGATGATAAATGTGGAAAATGTTATATTGGAAAAACCAAACGACAACTGGGTTACTTACTAATGAACACAGAAAAGACGCAGCAAACAAAAAAAACGAACACCGGCTTAGCTCATCACTTAACAAAGAGCAACCACGTAACGGACTTATCAAATGTTGAAATATTATATATCGAAAAAAGAGAAAAAACGAGAATGTCTCTTGAAAGCATACGAATACAACAAAAAAATACACAATACACTAAATTTCAAAGAAGACTTTGACAATATCAGCAGCGTCTACTCAGCTGATATTCAGAGATTTAAATCAAAGTAAACAAAAATGCAAGTGCGAACTGTTTATGTATATTTTTTAAAATAAAGTGCAATAGTTAATTTAATTATAATACAATTAATGTAAATAAATAAAAAAATTGTATGATGTGTCAGTTTCCTGTTAATTGTTAGAAAGTGTTAGAAAAAAGTATCAAAATGTTAGTAGGTATATTATTTCTGCACTTTTTTTAACTAAAGAAATCCCCAGAAGATGACGTGAAAAAAGAACGCCGAAACGCGTCGGGAAAAAACAACAACTGTTTTTTTTTAATTTTTGACCATATGTGCTCAACCCGACAAACACAAATATTATAAATTGGTCCATCTATAAACATAAAACTTATAAATCGGCGAGCAAATCCGAGACAAAAATCCAACAATCAACCATAAACATGAAATATTTCGTTAGACACATCAGAACAAACTACAATGAACAAGTACAAAACACCATCAAACAATTCAATAAAAAATCTAAAAACATTGCGAAACAAAAAGAAAGACTGAAGTTTCTGCTCAAAAGCTATTGAATCACACCACCGTACTTACGAGGTAAGACAAAATATCTGTCTCACTGCTTCACAAACCAGTCTACCCGTCTTCAACTACAAAAATTGGAAACGGGCTTTCTACAAAAAATACTGAATTTGGAAATAAAGGAAACAAACATAAACAATAAAATAATTGATAAGGACTTGAAGCAAATAACGAAAACACTAAGGGGGAAATTAGAAGTGAGAGAATGTGAAACTATGGTGGAAAAACAACACCATTTTTCGAAGCACATCAGCACTGTCACAGAAAAATTTCACCAAAAAGAGCTGCAGTGACAAATTTGGAATAAGTTTTAATAAAGATTGGTTCATCAACAAAACCAGCATTGAAGTACCACATGAAAGCCGTTGTTTACTCTCGTTTGGAACAAAATTTGCATTACCAGTAACAAAAGGTAATTTTTCCCCCATACATCTAATCGCAGAATTGGAACAAGGGATAGAAGATATCGAGGATGACAGAAAAAAGGGAATGTAGATGCCGCAATAAGAAGCAACATAGCTACAAAAATTAGCAGCTACCAAAGAAGAATAAATTACAATCCGAAAGAAAAATATATAATTCAAATGTTTGAAAACACAAAGAAATTTCTACGACAGCACAAGGGCAGTGTGGTGTTAACATAAAGGAAACAAAACGGTTCTGATGAACAAAACCGAGTATGAGCAAAAAATGAGTGTTCTACTTAACGACAGAAAGGTATACAAAACAACAAGAAAAGATCCAACGCAACAACTTATGTGAAAAAATAAAGCAATTGCTAATGATTTGTTTAAAGAAAACAAGATCAACATAAGAGAAAATTTTCAACTAGCTAGTACAGCAGCCGTCGCGCCAAGATTATACGGTCTTCCTAAAATCCAGAAGGAACATATGCCACTAAGACCAATCTCATCATCTACAATGCTACCTTGTTACAGATTGGCCAAACATATTAGTGCGGTACTAAACAACATAATATCGGAAGATTTCAACATAAAAAATGCATTTAAACTAAAGAACAGATTAAAGACTATTAATATAGAAGATGGTGAAACGACGTCATTTCACTATTTACAAACATTCCAACACACATAGCAATACAGACGATAATGAAACAATGGTCACAATTGGAAAAACACACAAATATCTCAAAAAAACAGTTCCACAATATATTAGAGTTTTGTTTACGAGAAAACAATTATTTTATGTACAACTCGAGGTTGTACCAACAAACTTACGGGATGCCAAAGGGGAATCCATTATCTCCGACTATAGCAGATATAGTATTGGACAAAATACGTGACGACAGCATAGCTGAATTAAAAGAGAAGGACATATACATCAAACACATCAACAAGTATGTAGATGATGTATTCGCAATCATAAAAACCAAGAACGCGGAAGACATGTTAAAAATATTAAATGCGCAACATACCCGCATAAAATTCACTATGGAAAAAGAAAAGGAAAGTAAAATATCCTTCCTAGATGTAGAAGTAAGTAGAAAAAACAAACGGTTAGTAATGAATTGGTATACTAAATCCATCGCATCGGACCGACAAATTAACTATCATTCAAACCACCCATGGAAGCAAAAAATTAATACGGCAACAAGTATGATTAGAAAAGTAGCGCTACTCAGTGATGAACAGTACATTGGGGAAAACATGAAGAAAATAAAGAATATATTATTCAAAAATATTTTCGGTGTGTTCTCCGTTAACTCATTTTTAATACAAGTTAATAGCCTTGAATATTTAGATTTATTGAGCTAAAAGGCTTCAAGATGAACAAAACTTATTTTTTTGTTTATATACATTTATAATTTATTTGGTCGATATTTCAATTTCAATCTGAAGTCATCATCAGAACTGTGGACAAAACAAAACAATAATAATAATTAATTTAATATATACTTAAGTACATATTCAAAACAAAGTCACCACTTACACATATGGATATGTATGATCGACTGATTGGAGGAATCACAGAAAAATAACAAATAAGGTAAAAATGCAAAGAGATTAAAAAATAAACAATTTGGAAACATCGCGTAAGTATAAAAAATTTTCATGAACCGCAAGTATAAACAAAAAATACAATAACAACATACATAACAACATGACTTAGTTTAACAATTATGTGTGTGTGCATGTTCCCCTGTTTGGATTGTTGTGCTGCTATCAAATGACCGCCTTATGATGTTGTTGTTTCAAAACCAAATTCCTGTAGGCTTGTGCACAATTTTCTTTGTCGATTTTTATTTTTTTATTTTCTTTGTTCATTAGGGGTGTTCAAAATATGTAGCATTTCTAAAGTGAATAGTTTATTATGTTTTTCATTCTCTAGAATGGCTACGTTTTCAAAGTCAGGGTAGTGTCCAGCGGCCTTGCAATGGGAAGTTAAAGCCGTCTTGTTGTCCGAAGCATTATTCCTTAATTTTATATTGGACCTATGAGCGGAAATCCTTGTCTTGAGTTTGAGTCTTGTTGTCCCAACATATACTTTGTCGCATACGTAGGACCCGTCACCATTGCACGGGATTCTGTAAACAACATCTGATTTCTCCTGACTTGGAATTTTGTCCTTCGATTTGCTGAAAATGGTTTGCAACGTGTTATTGTACGTGAACGCCAACTGATACTTTTCTTTGTCGAACATATCGGATCTCCTAATCCTTTCCGATACTCCCGGAATATAAGCCATAGATTTGTATATTTTAGGGTCTTTATCCCTTTCTTTGTCGCTGGTTGATTGATGATTTAGGATTAACTTGTTGATCAAGTTCATAGGAAAATCATTATTTTCCAAAGTTTTCTTGATTGTCCCAATGTTCTTATTGTGAAACATCTTGTCACTAATTGTCAGAACTCTTCTTATATAATTCTGCGCAGTGTTTAAGATAGTTCTGAGTTGGTGTTTGGAATGATAATTTATCAGTCTTCTGGACGCCGTAGGATTTTTATACCAATCCTTGTATAGGATAGGATAGGTTAGGTGGTATCTGCCCTGATAAGGATAGCTCACCTGGACAACATGAAGGTCCGTTGTGATACCACATACACCAAAAATAACGGTGACCTAGATCTAGCTACTTAGAGAATCGTTGGGTAGCAACGATAAAGCTCCGAATGATACCGATCTCAACTTTGGATAAATCCTCGGGAGATCCAAGTGAGTCGCGACCGAAGTACTTTCGCCTAGTTCTGGCAAAAGCTGGGCAATCAAGCATAAAGTGATTTGGTGATTCCACTTCATCATCCTCCATACAGCTGCAGCAGGATGGAGTTTCCAGTATATTGAGACGTACCGCATGGATACCCATGGGACAGTGCCCTGTCAAAACCCCAATGACTATTGATAGGTGAGCCTTAGTGAACCCAATTATTTCAGCAGACCTCCTGCCATCCACTTTCGGTCAGAAAGATCTTGCTACCCTGCAAGACGTGGTGTCCGCCCAACGTTTGCTGAGCTGACTCGAGGCCCAGCTATGGAGGAGCAATCCGCAGGTGGCCAGCGGGATCCCGAAATCCCTAAAGCCATCTTCATCCGGTTCAGTTGTACCGATGCGGGCTAAGAGATCCACTTGACAGTTACCCGGGATATCACTATGGCCCGGGACCCAGATAATCTTAATTGTAAAATAATTCGATCCAATCGCAAGAGAGGTCAGGCTCTCCCAGACCGCCCTCGATCGCACTGTAGTTGAGCTCAAGGCCTTGATAGCCGCTTGGCTATCAGAGTAGATGTTAAATTCCCTAACCGTAGTAGCACTGGATAGCATTCTATACACCGCATCCTTAATCGCAGCAACTTCCGCTTGGAATACACTGCAGTTATCAGCCAACTTAAACTTGCGGCTTAAATTTAGCTCTTGACAAAAGACCCCCACTAACCTTTCCATCCAGCTTCGACCCATCCGTGAACAAGTTAGCCGTTCCCATGCCCCAGATAATTCCTCTTCCCCACTCCTCTCTCTCTGGAAGGACTGGGGTGTAGGTTGTATAGGGAGAAGTTATCGGCATAAAATAGTCCGTTTTGTCCGGGATAAAGTCGAAACTGGTAAGAAGGCTAGAGTGTCCGCGGTCAGAAAGTCCATATCCCATATCACGAAGCCTGACCAACGACCGTGCCGCGGCCGCCTTTCCCGCAATATCTACTGGGTATATGTTCAGCATGACGTTCAGTGCCAAGGTAGGTGTTGTTCTGAGAGCGCCATTGATACCGATCAGCGCCGTCGGTTGCACTGACACTAACATTTTGGAGGTGCTCGCCGTGTCCAGTGCTTTCCACCAGACCAGCACCCCATATAGCAGAATCGGTTTGACCACCATCTCATAAAGCCAGTGTACTACTTTTGACGAGAGTCCCCATCTCTTTCCGATAACCCCTCTGCAGCAGTACAAGGCAATGGCGGCCTTCCTGGCCCGATCTTCCACATTGGGTCTCCAGGACAGTTTCTTGTCCAAAACAATCCTCAAATATTTAACCCTATCAGAAAGTACCAACGGTGCCCCTCCAATCGAGGGAGTTCTGAAATCGGGCAACTTATATCTCCTTGTGAAAAGAACCAATTCCGTTTTTCCCGGGTTGACCGCCAATCCACATGATTCAGCCCACCTAGCCACAGTATCCAGGTAGCCCTGCAGAACATCGCGCAGGGTGCCCAGAAATCTGCCTCTGACTAGGATAGCGAGGTCATCTGCATAGGCAACCACCCGACAACCATTGGCTTCCAGCTCCACAAGAAGCTCGTTGAATACCACAACCCAGAGGAGATGAGATAGGACACCCCTCTGTGGCGTACCCCTGCACACCTTCCTCTTAATTATGGTCCCTCCCCACTCCGCTACGACAATTCTGCCGAATAGCAGTTTGCTAATAAATTCAACCAGAGCCGCCTCAACTCCTAAGCCCACCAGAGCTCTTTCGATTGCCCCCGGTAAGACATTGTTAAAAGCCCCCTCGATGTCTAGAAAGGCACCCAGAGCATACTCTTTGTGTTCTTGGGACCCCTCTATTTGCCTTACAAATCGAATGGAGAGCTGTTTCCGTCGATATGCACTTGCAGTACGCATGCTGTGAAGCCGACAGTAACCCCCGAGGTATCCTTTCCCGTAGGTACAGTTTAATCAACCGCTCAAACGTCTTAAGAAGAAACGACGAGAGACTGATTGGCCTGAAATCCTTAGGTGATACATGAGAGCTTCTTCCGGCCTTCGGAATGAAAATAAACCTAACCGTGTACCAAGACTTCGGGATATAGTTAAGCCTGTGGCAGTTGGTATAGATGATGGCCAACCAGCGGCAGGAAATCCCCAAAGACTTTTGAAGTTGCGCAGGAATGATTCCATCCGGGCCCGGATATTAATAGGGCTTAAACGACCCTTTAGCCCAGGTTATTTGACTTTCTCGTATTGAAATGGCAGGCACTTCTGCATGACCAACGACCGCCGAACATGCAGGCGAAGATCCCTGCGCAACTGGGACATCGGGAAAATGATTGTCCAGTAAAAGCTTTAGGGACTCCTCGCTACTCATCGACCAGTCCCCACCATCATCTCGCAGATACCCCAGAGGAGCGGGATTCCTAGAGAGTATTTTTCTAAGCCTCGCGGATTCATTGCAGCCTTCTACGTATTCGCAGAAGCTTCGCCATGCATCTCGCTTGGCTATCCTTATTTCATATTTATAAATCCCCAGACTCACCTTATAGAGCTCCCAGTCCGAGGGTAATTTACTCCCCCTGACTCTGTTGAAGAGCCGCCGACTAGACGCTCTTTGGTCGTCAAGAGAATCCGACCACCAGGGCGGCTTGCCCTTCCCCCTGTAAATTTTCAATGGGCAGGACAGCTGAAAGGCGCTATTGCTTGCCGAGGTGAAGTTTCCCACCAGAACGTCTATATCAGATGCGGACAGGTCCGAACTATCGGAAGGCGCCGCAGGCAATAGCTCTCCCAGCTTCCTAAAATACAAGTCCCAGTTAGTACTTAGGTCCGAACTAACGGTAGGCGCCGCAGGCAATAGCTCTCCCAGCTTCCTAAAATACAAGTCCCAGTTAGTACTTTTAGGGTTCCTAAAAGATATTTTACCGGGACGTTCTTCGTTCACCGAGAACTGAATATATCGGTGATCAGAGAAGGAGTGCTCGTTGAGAACCCTCCAGCCAGATATCCGACCTTCCAGTTCTCTACTAACCAGGGTGAAGTCCAGGACCTCTTCCCTTACCGCAGTAATAAAAGTCGGGTTATTCCCCCTATTACATATACGAAGTCCCTCATCTACAATAAAATTAAATAAAGACTCACCTCTAGTGTTGGTATCCGATCTTCCCCAGATACTATGATGGGCATTAGCATCGGCACCGATGTTCACGCCAACACCTCCCGCCTTGCTTCAGCGGTGATTTCGCCCAGTATCGCAAGTGGTGGCCCGCTACGTCCCCGTGGGGCATGTACGCTGAAACCACCCACATTTCATTACTCCCTCGCTCGAGGCAGACGTCAGCATTGCTGAAATTAGAGAGAATAAAAGCTTTAACCTCTTTTTTAACAAGCACACAGGATCCAGGCCTACTTGCCTCCCCATGCACCAATGCGTTGAATTTTCCAGTCCTTAATCCAGAAATCTTACTGCCGTTACTACTCAGCCACGGCTCGTGGACAAGGACTATATCCACTCCGCCTTTTCAAGGCAGAGCAACAAATTTGCGGAAGCCGCCTTAGAGTGCTGAAGATTGATTTGACGGATTTCCATCAAAACCGTTCTTCTTCCGCACCCCATCCTTCGCGGATTCGTGTTAGTCTTGTCCTTCCAAAAAGTTCCCCCTCAATGCCGCTATCCGGAGCCGATTGTGTAGTCGCCCTTCAACGGTCTCGTGGTTATCTATGCTACGCAGGGAGGCCACGCGAGGTTTGACGCATTACCTTATGAGTTATGCGTTCAGAGCCAGACCGAACGCAAAGCGGGAAAATCTTCAATCGCACCTACACCACCAACTTAACGGCGACGGAGCCGTAACGTACATTGAGGCCCGCCACGGTTTAACGGGACGTGGGCAGGTGCAGCATTGGCCTACCAGCCTACAGGGTCCTATCTCCCCTGAGCTCGGCACAATGACTCAGGGGTGCAGGTTTTATCGAGTTGTCCTCTCTAGATCCGCCACTATCAGTAGAAGCAGGGGCACCTCGTGCAGGAAGTGATGACTAATCACGCGTGACATTCGTCACTATGGCCGGTCTAAGACTGATAACAGTCCCTCAGTCCCTGATCCAGAGTCTGGAACGACTTATGATATCCAAGTCAAGTATCTTAGCCCTCCATGTATAATTTATTATTATTTCTAATTATAAGTGTGGCGAGGAAAGGAAGTCTATTATCATTTTCTACCTCCATAGTAAATCGAACTGTTTCATAATATTTGTTGAGCAATTGAAGCATGTTATCTAACTCCTCTGTTTTAGCGATTGCAAATATGTCGTCTACATATTTTGTTAACAGACGCGGCTTGGTTGTTGATTCTTCCTCGAACTTAGTTAACAACTCCTCTAGAACTATATCCGCTATGACTGGGGAGGCTAGTGATCCCATTGGCATACCTTATCGTTGCTCATAGATTTTGTGGAATAGCTCTTTTGTTAACAAAGTGTGCTCTTTAATATCACCCCACTTCGAAGAGATTAATCAATAGCTGCATCTACGGGAATAATGGGGAACAAGGACACCACGTCAAACGACACTAAACTCTCATCATCGTATATTTGTGTAAATTTAGTTTTATCTTTAAACTCCGTGGCATCTTTGACGTTGTATTTTGACAATTTTGTAACATTTTTTAGTATACCGACAATATATTTACACAGCTTGTATGAAGGAGAATCAATGGACGAGCATATCGGCCGAAGACGTATACCTTCCTTGTGAGTTTTTGGCAGTCCATAAATTCTGGGTGGATTTGTATTCCTGGACAAGAGAAAATTCTTTTCTTTTTCCTCAATGAAGCCATTGTTGAACATCTTCATTACAAGTTCATTGTTCTTGTCTTGTAATTTTTTAGTCGGATCTCTTTTCAGAACTCTATAGTCTGAAATATTGTTCACTATAGCTTGCATATTTACCGAATAGTCCGTTTGGTTCATCGCTACGGTTACATTGCCCTTATCCCCATTTAGTACTAGGACATTCTTATTATTATTAAGGAACTTCTTGGTTGAATGTAGAGCCTCTAAAACAAATTTTTTTTTTCAAAATTATGTCGTCTTCTTCTTCAATTGTTCATGTATGACTGCCGTAAAATTATTTCTCTCAATTTCCTGTCTTACCTTGTTTTGTATTGTTTGGATGATATTTTCCCCGTCAGCTATTAATTTAAAAAGTGGAAATGTGTCTTTTTCGAATGGCAGAACGTATTTAGGACCGAGGGATAAAAGCCACTGAACTTCTTCAGGAATATCTAAAGATGTGGTCTTGTGAAAAAATGCCGGTACCACCCTAATGTTGAGGTTCTTTTTTTGTTTCTATTTTAAGCTTTGGAACTTGTTAATTTGTTTTCTTCTAATATTTTTTGCAAGATTGTTTGTGAGAAAATTCTCACTATCGAAGAATGCCGAAGAGTGTTGAGAGTCGAGGCTTTGTAAAATATCTATTTTCAAGTTGCTTTTCTCTTTTTCTTTTTGTCTTTTAAGTTTATGCTTGATACATATAATGTGCTTTAGGAGTTTTATTTGTACATTATCTACATATGTCGACACAACATTAGTAAACTTTCGTGGAATTTCCTTATTGGAAATATTGTTGTTGATGGTGTACGTTATATTTTTGTAGCATTTGTGATGAATTTCGGAAGTAAGCCGCTTCTTTTGCATCTATCCAAAATGTCGTCGATTCGGTAAGACGTGTGATTTGTTGTGTTTTTTGTTGGTAACGTTTTATTGATCGTTTTGACCGAGGGTCATAGCTGACTTTAATTGGTTTCGTTTGTGTTGTTGTATTTTCGGTGTGATCTCCGTTTACTCATTTTTAATACAAGTTAATAGCCTTGAATATTGTAAATTGTTAGATTTATTGAGCTTAAAGGCTTCAAGATGAATAAAACTTATTTTTTGTATATATTCATTTATAATTTATTTGTTCGATATTTCAACTTCAATCTGAAGTCATCATCAGGACTGGGGACAAAACAAAACAATAATAATAATTAATTTAATATATACTTAAGTACATATTCAAAACAAAGTCACCACTTACACATATGGATATGTATGATCGACTGATTGGAGGAATCACAGAAAACAGCGATCACAGCCATGAACCAAACGGACTATTCAGTAAAGATGCAAGCTATATTGAAAAATATTTCAAACTATAGAGTTCTGAAAAGAGATCCGACTAACAAATTACAATACAAGAATAATGAAATTGTAATGAAGATGTTCAACAATAGTTTCATTGACGAAAAAGAAAATAATTTTCTCATGTCCAGGAATGCAAATCCACCCAGAATTTATGGACTGCCAAAAATTCACAAGGAAGGCATACCCCTTCGGCCGATATGCTCGTCCATTGATTCTCCTTCATACAAGCTGTGTAAATATGTTGTCGGTATACTAAAAAATGTTACAATGTTCAAAATACAAAGTCAAAGATGCCTCGGAGTGTAATGATAAAATTATATTTACACATATATACGATGATGAGAGTTTAGTGTCGTTCGAGGTGGTGTCCTTGTTCCCAGTATTCCCGTAGATGCAGCTATTGATATTATCTCTTCGAAGTGGGGTGATATTAAAGAGCACACTTTGTTAACAAAAGAGCTATTCCTCAATAGAGTAAAATTTTGTGTGAAAGAAAACCGTCATTTTAAGTATAATGGCAAAATTTACGAGCAACGATCAGGTATACCAATGGGATCACCAACCTCCCCAGTCATAGCGGATATAGTTCTGGAGGAGTTGTTAACTAAGTTCGGGGAAGAATCAACAACCAAGCCACGTCTGTTAACAAAATATGTAGACGACATATTTGCAATCGCTAAAACAGAGGAGTTAGATAACATACTTCAATTGCTCAACAAATATTATAAAACAATTCGATTTACTATGGAGGCAGAAAATGATAATAGACTTCCTTTCCTCGACACACTTATAATTAGAAATAATAATAAAGGATACATGGATTGGTATAAAAAACCTACAGCTTCCGGAAGACTGATAAATTATCATTCCAAACACCAACGCAGAACTATCTTGAACACTGCGAAGAATTATATAAGAAGAGTTCTGACAATTAGTGACAAGATGTTTCACAATAAGAACATTGGGACAATCAAGAAAACTTTGGAAAATAATGATTTTCCTATGAATTTGATCAACAAGTTAATCCTAAATCATCAATCAACGGGTGCCAAAGAACCGATGAAAAGGATTAAAGACTCTAAAATATACAAATCTATCGCTTATATTCCAGGAGTATCGGAAAGGATTAGGAGATCCGATATGTTCGACAAAGAAAAGTATCAGTTGGCGTTCACGTACAATAACACGTTGCAAACCATTTTCAGCAAAACGAAGGACATAATTCCAAGTCAGGAGAAATCTGATGTTGTTTACAGAATCCCGTGCAATGGTGACCGGTCCTACGTATGCGACAAAGAGTATGTTGGGACAACAAAACTCAAACTCAAGACAAGGATTTCTGCTCATAGGTCCAATATAAAATTAAGGAATAATGCTTCGGACAACAAGACGGCTTTAACTTCCCATTGCAAGGCCACATGACACTACCCTGACTTTGAAAACGTAGCTATTCCAGAGAATAAAAAACATAATAAACGATTAACTTTAGAAAAGCTACATATTTTGGACACCCCTAATGAACAAAGAAAATAAAAAAATAAAAATCGACACAGAAAATTGTGCACAAGCCTACAGGAGTTTGGTTTTGAAACAACAACATCATAAGGCGGTCATTTGATAGCAGCACAACAATCAAAACAGGGGAACATGCACACACACATAATTGTTAAACTAAGTCGTATTGTTATGTATGTTGTTATTGTATTTTTTGTTTATACTTGCGGTTCATGAAAATTGTTTATACTTACGGGATTTTTCCAAATTGTTTATTTTTTAATCTCTTTGCATTTTTACCTTATTTGTTATTTTTCTGTGATTCCTCCAATCAGTCGATCATACATATCCATATGTGTAATTGGTGACTTTGTTTTGAATATGTACTTAAGTATATATTAAATTAAATATTATTATTGTTTTGTTTTGTCCCCAGTCCTGATGATGACTTCAGATTGAAGTTTAAATATCGACCAAATAAATTATAAATGAATATAAACAAAAAAATAATTTTTATTCATCTTGAAGCCTTTTAGCTCAATAAATCTAACAATATTCCAAAATAGCTATCCAAGCACCCTCATTGATAGACTAATTCAAAACACAATAAACAGAATTAGTCAAAAACGCGAGAGTTAACCGCCGGATAGCACCCACAAAAAATACATCGATGTAACATACATACCGGGTCTTATAGACAATCAAATACTACATAAAAGAATAAACAACAAAAATATTAATTACGCGCACAAGCCGAACAACACACTTAATTATATTTTTACAAAAATTAAAGACCCAATCCCAAAAGATCAACAAAACGATGTGGTTTATAAAATAACATGCAATGGTCGCGATGATGATAAATGTGGAAAATGTTATATTGGCACAACCAAACGACAACTGGTTATACGTATTAATGAACACAGAAAAGACGCAGCAAACAAAAAAATGAACACCGGCTTAGCTCATCACTTAACAAAGAGCAACCACGTAGCGGACTTTTCAAATGTTGAAATATTAGATATCGAAAAAAGAGAAAAACGAGAATGTCTCTTGAAAGCATACGAATACAAAAACAAATACAAAACACACTAAATTTCAAAGAAGACTTTGACAATATCAGCAGCGTCTACTCAGCTGTTATTCAGAGATATAAATCAAAGTAAACAAAAATGTAAGTGCGAACTGTTTATGTATTATGTGTATTGTATATATGTATATTGTATATATATATATTGTATATATATGATGTTTCAGTTTCATGTTAATTGTTATAAAGTGTTAGAAAAAAGTATCAAAATGTTATTATGTATTGTTTATGCATATTTATCACTAAAAAAATCCCCAGAAGATGACGTGAAAAAAGAACGTCGAAACGTGTCGGGAAAAACCAACAACAACTGTTTTTTAATTTTTGACCATATTTGCTCAACGCACCAAACACAAAAAATGCCATAATTTTATACCAAATACGAAAAAGGGATGAAACATGGTAATTGGATTAGTTTGTTGACGCAAAATATAACTTAGAAAAAACTTTGCAAGATGGGTGTGACACCATATTAAGTAGAAGAAAATGAAAAAGTTCTGCAGAGCGAAATCAAAAGCCCTTGGAATATTGGCAGAAATACTGTTCGTGGTATTACGTATGTAAACAAATTAGCGGTACCCTGCAGATGATGTTCTGGGTCACCCTGGTCCACATTTTGGTCAATATCTCGAAAACGCCATCACATATACAACTAACACCACTTCCTTTTAAAATACCCGTTAACACCTTTCGTTTGATACCCATATCTTGCAAACAAATTCTAGAGTCACACCTGGTCCACCTTTATAGCGATATCTCGAAAAGGCGTCCACCTATAGAGCTAAGGCCCACGCCCTTTTAAAATACTCATTAACACCTTTCATTTGATACCCATATCATACAAACAAATTCTAGAGTGGCCCTGGTCAACCTTTATGGCGATATCTCGAAAAGGCGTCCACCTATAGAACTAAGGCCCACTCCCTTTTAAAATACTCATTAACACCTTTCATTTGATACCCATATCGTACAAACAAATTCTAGAGTCACCACTGGTCCCCCTTTATGGCGTTATATCGAAAAGGCTTCCACTTATAAAACTAAGGCAAACACCCTTTTAAAATACTCATTAATACTTTTCATTTGATACCCATATCGTACAAACAAATTCTAGAGTCATTCCTGGTCCACCTTTATGGCGATATCTCGAAAAGGCTTCCACCTATAGAACAAAGGCCCACTCCCTTTTAAAGTACTCATTAAAACCTTGCATTTGATACCCATATCGTACAAAAAAATTCTAGAGTCACCCCTGGTCAGCCTTTATGGCGATATCTCGAAAGGGCGTCCACCTATAGAACTAAGGCCCACTCCCTTTTAGAATACTCATTAACAATTTTCATTTGATACCCATATCGTATAAACAAATTTTAGAGTCACCCCTGGTCCACCTTTATGGCGATATCTCGAAAAGGCGTCCGTCTATAGAACTAAGGCCACGTCCTTTTAGATCGACTGATTGGAGGAATCACAGAAAACAGCGATCACAGCCATGAACCAAACGGACTATTCAGTAAAGATGCAAGCTATAGTGAAAAATATTTCAAACTATAGAGTTCTGAAAAGAGATCCGACTAACAAATTACAAGTCAAGAATAATGAAATTGTAATGAAGATGTTCAACAATGGTTTCATTGACGAAAAAGAAAATAATTTTCTCATGTCCAGGAATGCAAATCCACCCAGAATTTATGGACTGCCAAAAATTCACAAGGAAGGCATACCCCTTCGGCCGATATGCTCGTCCATTGATTCTCCTTCATACAAGCTGTGTAAATATGTTTTCGGTATACTAAAAAATGTTACAATGTTCAAAATACAACGTCAAAGATGCCACGGAGTTTAAAGATAAAATTATATTTACACATATATACGATGATGAGAGTTTAGTGTCGTTCGAGGTGGTGTCCTTGTTCCCAGTATTCCCGTAGATGCAGCTATTGATATTATCTCTTCGAAGTGGGGTGATATTAAAGAGCACACTTTGTTAACAAAAGAGCTATTCCTCAATAGAGTAAAATTTTGTGTGAAAGAAAACCGTCATTTTAAGTATAATGGCAAAATTTACGAGCAACGATCAGGTATACCAATGGGATCACCAACCTCCCCAGTTATAGCGGATATAGTTCTGGAGGAGTTGTTAACTAAGTTCGGGGAAGAATCAACAACCAAGCCACGTCTGTTAACAAAATATGTAGACGACATATTTGCAATCGCTAAAACAGAGGAGTTAGATAACATACTTCAATTGCTCAACAAATATTATAAAACAATTCGATTTACTATGGAGGCAGAAAATGATAATAGACTTCCTTTCCTCGACACACTTATAATTAGAAATAATAATAAAGGATACATGGATTGGTATAAAAAACCTACAGCTTCCGGAAGACTGATAAATTATCATTCCAAACACCAACGCAGAACTATCTTGAACACTGCGAAGAATTATATAAGAAGAGTTCTGACAATTAGTGACAAGATGTTTCACAATAAGAACATTGGGACAATCAAGAAAACTTTGGAAAATAATGATTTTCCTATGAATTTGATCAACAAGTTAATCCTAAATCATCAATCAACGGGTGCCAAAGAACCGATGAAAAGGATTAAAGACTCTAAAATATACAAATCTATCGCTTATATTCCAGGAGTATCGGAAAGGATTAGGAGATCCGATATGTTCGACAAAGAAAAGTATCAGTTGGCGTTCACGTACAATAACACGTTGCAAACCATTTTCAGCAAAACGAAGGACATAATTCCAAGTCAGGAGAAATCTGATGTTGTTTACAGAATCCCGTGCAATGGTGACGGGTCCTACGTATGCGACAAAGTATATGTTGGGACAACAAAACTCAAACTCAGAACAAGGATTTCTGCTCATAGGTCCAATATAAAATTAAGGAATAATGCTTCGGACAACAAGACGGCTTTAACTTCCCATTGCAAGGCCACATGACACTACCCTGACTTTGAAAACGTAGCTATTTCAGAGAATAAAAAACATAATAAACGATTAACTTTAGAAAAGCTACATATTTTGGACACCCCTAATGAACAAAGAAAATAAAAAAATAAAAATCGACACAGAAAATTGTGCACAAGCCTACAGGAATTTGGTTTTGAAACAACAACATCATAAGGCGGTCATTTGATAGCAGCACAACAATCAAAACAGGGGAACATGCACACACACATAATTGTTAAACTAATTCGTGTTGTTATGTATGTTGTTATTGTATTTTTTGTTTATACTTGCGGTTCATGAAAATTGTTTATACTTACGGGATTTTTCAAATTGTTTATTTTTTAATCTCTTTGCATTTTTACCTTATTTGTTATTTTTCTGTGATTCCTCCACTCAGTCGATCATACATATCCATATGTGTAATTGGTGACTTTGTTTTGAATATGTACTTAAGTATATATTAAATTAAATATTATTATTGTTTTGTTTTGTCCCCAGTCCTGGATGACTTCAGATTGAAGTTGAAATATCGACCAAATAAATTATAAATGAATATAAACAAAAAAAATAATTTTTATTCATCTTGAAGCCTTTTAGCTCAATAAATCTAACAATATTCAAAAATAGCTATCCAAGCACCCTCATTGATAGACTAATTCAAAACACAATAAACAGAATTAGTCAAAAACGCGAGGGTTAACCGCCGGATAGCACCCACAAAAAATACATCGATGTAACATACATACCGGGTCTTATAGACAATCAAATACTACATAAAAGAATAAACAACAAAAATATTAATTACGCGCACAAGCCGAACAACACACTTAATTATATTTTTACAAAAATTAAAGTCCCAATCCCAAAAGATCAACAAAACGATGTGGTTTATAAAATAACATGCAATGGTCGCGATGATGATAAATGTGGAAAATGTTATATTGGCACAACCAAACGACAACTGGTTATACATACGTATTAATGAACACAGAAAAGACGCAGCAAACAAAAAAATGAACACAGGCTTAGCTCATCACTTAACAAAGAGCAACCACGTAGCGGACTTTTCAAATGTTGAAATATTAGATATCGAAAAAAGAGAAAAACGAGAATGTCTCTTGAAAGCATACGAATACAAAAACAAATACAAAACACACTAAATTTCAAAGAAGACTTTGACAATATCAGCAGCGTCTACTCAGCTGTTATTCAGAGATGTAAATCAAAGTAAACAAAAATGTAAGTGCGAACTGTTTATGTATTATGTGTATTGTATATATGTATATTGTATATATATGATGTGTCAGTTTCATGTTAATTGTTATAAAGTGTTAGAAAAAAGTATCAAAATGTTATTATGTATTGTTTATGCATATTTATCACTAAAAAAATCCCCAGAAGATGACGTGAAAAAAGAACGTCGAAACGTGTCGGGAAAACACAACAACAACTGTTTTTTAATTTTTGACCATATTTGCTCAACGCACCAAACACAAAAAATGCCATAATTTTATACCAAATACGAAAAAAGGGATGAAACATGGTAATTGGATTAGTTTGTTGACGCAAAATATAACTTAGAAAAAACTTTGCAAGATGGGTGTGCCACCATATTAAGTAGAAGAAAATGAAAAAGTTCTGCAGAGCGAAATCAAAAGCCCTTGGAATATTGGCAGAAATACTGTTCGTGGTATTACGTATGTAAACAAATTAGCGGTACCCTGCAGATGATGTTCTGGGTCACCCTGGTCCACATTTTGGTCAATATCTCGAAAACGCCATCACATATACAACTAACACCACTTCCTTTTAAAATACCCGTTAACACCTTTCGTTTGATACCCATATCTTGCAAACAAATTCTAGAGTCACACCTGGTCCACCTTTATAGCGATATCTCGAAAAGGCGTCCACCTATAGAGCTAAGGCCCACGCCCTTTTAAAATACTCATTAACACCTTTCATTTGATACCCATATCATACAAACAAATTCTAGAGTGGCCCTGGTCCACCTTTATGGCGATATCTCGAAAAGGCGTCCACCTATAGAACTAAGGCCCACTCCCTTTTAAAATACTCATTAACACCTTTCATTTGATACCCATATTGTACAAACAAATTCTAGGTTCACCACTGGTCCCCCTTTATGGCGTTATATCGAAAAGGCTTCCACTTATAAAACTAAGGCAAACACCCTTTTAAAATACTCATTAACACTTTTCATTTGATACCCATATCGTACAAACAAATTCTAGAGTCATTCCTGGTCCACCTTTATGGCGATATCTCGAAAAGGCTTCCACCTATAGAACAAAGGCCCACTCCCTTTCAAAGTACTCATTAAAACCTTGCATTTGATACCCATATCGTACAAACAAATTCTAGAGTCACCCCTGGTCAGCCTTTATGGCGATATCTCGAAAGGGCGTCCACCTATAGAACTAAGGCCCACTCCCTTTTAGAATACTCATTAACACTTTTCATTTGATACCCATGTCGTATAAACAAATTCTAGAGTCACCCCTGGTCCACCTTTATGGCGATATCTCGAAAAGGCGTCCGTCTATAGAACTAAGGCCCACGTCCTTTTAAAATACTCATTAACACCTTTCATTTGATACCCATATCGTACAAACAAATTCTAGATTCACCCCTGGTCCACCTTTATGGCGATATCTCGAAAAGGCGTCCACCTATAGAACTAAGGCCCACTCCCTTTTAAAATACTCATTAAGACCTTTCACTTGATACCCATATCGTACAAACAATTTCTAGAGTCACCCCTGGTCCACCTTAATGGCGATTTCTCGAAAAGGCGTTCACCTATAGAACTTAGGCCCACTCCCTTTTAAAATACTCATTAGCACCTTTCATTTGATATCCATATCGTACAAACACATTCTAGAGTCACCCCTGGCCCACCTTTATGGTGATATCCCGAAATGGCGTCCAACTATAGAAGTATGGCCCACTCCCTTTTAAAATACTCTTTAATACCTTCCATTTGAAACCTATGTCATTCAACCATATTCCAGGGTTTCCCTAGGTTCATTTTGCTAAATGGTGGGTTTCCCTTATTTTGTCTACAAAGCTCTCAGCTGAGTATGTAATGTTCGGTTACACCCGAACTTAGCTTTCCTTACTTGTTAAGATCCGTTAATTTTTCTTCGAGTTATGCCCGAAACATAGAAAATTGCTTAGTCATAAATGGGGCGGTGCCACGCCCATTTTTTTCAATTTGTAATTTTTTCCTATATATTGTTATAAATCCACTTGGGAAATGAAATAAAAAAAAAATAAATGTAAGGCGCGATAACCTCCGAAGAGATCTAAGGCCGATCTTCTCTTCCAATTTGCGTCGTGCTCCTCTTGATTTTCCCTACAAATTGGCCGGACGGGACCTACATGTTTTATGCCGACTCCGAACGGAATCTACAAGGCAGATGAGTTTTCACTGTGAGCTTTTCATGGCAGGAATACACCCGGAGCGCTTGCCAAACACTGCCGAGGGGCGACCCCGCTTGGAAAAATTGTTTTTTAATTTAAAAACTTTATTTCTAAAATTTTGATGTTGCTTTGCCCGGGGTGCGAGAACCCAGGGCATACGGTGTGGTAGGCGGAGCACGCTACCATCACACCACGGTGACCGCCGTGAATACTATTGTGAAATACTATTGTTATAAAGCTCTTTTTTGCAAAGATATAGCTTATTTTATTCATCCACGACCCTTTTAGAAGTCTTTTATATAAAAGTGGGCGTGGTCCTTAACTCATTTCGTTAATTTTTCTTCAAAGCATTCCTTATAGTAACCTCTCTGCCTAATTTTGTTACGATAGGTTTAACGATTTTTGATTTATGGTTAATAATATTTGTAAAATTGATTTTATCACAAGTGGGCGGTGCCTCGCCCATTTTAAACATTTTTTCAAATTTTTATCAAGAGTCTCAATATCAGTACGCATGTCATATTTCGGCATTCTAGGTGTATTATTTACTAAATAATCAGGTTTTTGTGTTTTTCAAAATGTTATATATATAAAAAGTGGGCGTGGTTATCATCCGATTTCTCTCATTTTCAATACCAAACTATTCTGGGTCCAGATAAGCTCGTGTACCAAATTTGGTGAAGATATTTCAATATTTACTCAAGTTATCGTGTTAACGGACAGACGGACGGACGGACATGGCTCAATCAAATTTTTTTTCGATACTGATGATTTTGATATATGGAAGTCTATAACTATCTCGATTCCTTTATACCTGTACAACAACCGTTATCCAATCAAAGTTAATATACTCTGTGTGCAAAGCACGCTGAGTATGAAAATGTATCTATAACTCGAAGTCTCCTTAAGTCGAAGTTTTTTTTTGGGATTATAGGGATTCGAGCTATGGAAGTTCGACTGTATTACCAAAATTGATTAAACTATTAAATGCAACTCAGTTTAAAGTAATCATACGTACCAAGAATGCAACTCTAGACCTGGGATTTGCAACAGGTGAGCGGGGCTGTTTGTAATTTTGACATTTATAGCTTAGTTGACACACTTGGTATGGTACATAATTCATTGTGGAAAAGTATAAGTATGTTGACTTATTTCTGACAGGACATCAAACCTATCTTATGGAAATCAATGTAATCGATTAATGGTGCCATACCATAACGCTAGCGCCATAACCATACCATAGCCAACCAATTGGTTTTTTGGTTTTTCGCCATATCCTAAAAATATTTGCGTTGGTGTATTTATTAACTTTTTGTATATTTTATTTATTGTTTTGGATACGTTTTGACTAAGAGACTTATTTTTTGTGGAATATGTTTGCAAATTTTTGCATTTTCTTCATTTTTATGAAATTCTCACGATTTTTAGGTTAAGGCCTATTAATCGACCACATTGGAGATGGATATGGATATGGGTATGGTTACGACTATGGCGTTAGGGTTAAGGAAGTTTAATTTGGCCTTAAGTTTGCATAACGGGGAAATCTGGGTTGGCATTGTTGTTTCGGTGAAAAACGGTCAATTAGGGTTCTGTGTAGGGACGTTAAATATTGAAAAAGTGTTTATATACTTACAAAAGTGTTGCTGTGTTCCACAACATTTTAATTTTAGATTACGGCGGAAAGTTCAGAGTTAGTGATTTTCATTTAAAATTTAATTTATTACATTAGGTTAAGTCTAAAAAGCATAGAAAACGTAGTTTTTCAAATCACTGGAAAAAGCTTTTAAAACTCAACAACAAAGAATATCGGTAAAATATTTTCTAGGATTTATGAATTTCTATACACAAGGTCATTATATTTGTGTAATACAGGAATCACTTTCGAATGAAAAGACAGCAATAATGATATTGCCAAAAAACGTATCATATGCTCAAACTTTTTTTAAATGCATATTTTTACCTTCTCTTTTGGTTTATTTCCACTCTTATCACCGTTTTATTTCGGGAGACTTTCACAGCGCCAGAATTTAAAGCGGATTTACATAGACGCTTTGGTTGTCTTGCATCGATCTGATGCTTTGGCAGGCCCATAATATTACAATGAGACTCCTTAACATTTTCTTCACTTTGAAGCGATGAAACAATTTTAAATTCTCCTTTGACAGTTTCTCAACTTTTTGAATTCCTTAACAAACTTCGCGTAGCAAGATATAGGAGCGGCCATAAATTTAACTCATCTGTCGGGCGAAGCATCGCAACAAAAGGCAGATTTGCACAAACGCTTTGGTTGCATGCCTACGCTTTGACAACGGCATTCGAAAAACTTGCGGCTATCTTTGCTTTGAAGCGACCAAAGCATTTATATAAATTTGCCCTTTTGCATTTATGTAAACAGCCATACAACTGAAATTATTCATGAAGAAAACTTGTTACATGTGTGGCGTTTTCATTTTCATTTCATTCTGTTAAGTTTCTCTAGACTTTTTTGGCTCTAACTTAAATAAATTTTAACTTCCGTGTGTTTTCGCATTGTTTGAGGCCACAAATCTTCTATTATTTATATTTCCGTGGAAATCTATGTAAGGAATATTATTAAATTATTTAATCCCGATGGTAGAATTCAATAAAGTGATTGATTTAATATATAATTGAATATAAAAAGTATTTAAACGATTTGAGCATTTATTTAAAGGTTTTGAACACACCACATTTGGTTGGCAACTGAAAAAAACGACTCTGGATTAACAAATGCGCGCACACGATTTAACAACTTAACTCACCGACAACTTAAGACGAACTGCTTTTAGCCTACTTTCCTACATATATCGTCGGTCCAATGCCAAAGTCACGAATGTGCATATTTGATGCTTGAACGCGTTTCAAACCTTGAAGACATTTTTAAAAATATAGATTTAATTAATAGAGATGTAATTTTGTATATTTCTACCACTATTGGAAGGTTTACTTTTGTAAACCACTAAGTAATGTTAATTGAAAAATGTTAATTTTTGAATCTTTTTTTTCAAAAAGATGCACATTCGTTTTGGCTTTGCAAAATTTGACATATGATGAATTTCATATCAAAGGCTGAAAAAAACGTACATTTTGAACCCGACCCCCTCAGAATTTGATGAAATTTTGCATGGGGTTACATCTTACCCACCCAAACACAACCTCATTTTTAGAAATTGCATTTTCGAAAAATTGTGGACGCGGCAAGGTATCGAAATATTCGAAAATATTAGAAAAATTACGATAATAGGTACTTTTAAAGTGTGATTAATACGGAATGGCTTTACCGATTTCAAAGATCTTCATACGATTAGAAAGGTATTGAAATAAGCTTTCAAAAAAATACACCGTAAAAAATTTGAAAAAAAAAATGTTTTTTAAATAAAATTTAAAACTGAAAAAACACTTCAAAGGTCAAGCGATTTTGAAAAATAAAATTTTATTTTAGAAAGGTCTATTTAATATATATAACATATCTGAAAACTAAAATGGGGTTTTTTTTAATTTTTTTAAGTAAATGCATCTCTTGGTTACTTTCTCATATTTGGATATCACGCGTAAATTAATCAACCAATTTGAAAAATATTTATACCGTTAGAAAGGTATTAAAATCACCTTTGAAAATATATACTGTAAAGATTCTATATTACACTGAAAGAAAAAAAAATTTTAAATTTTTTTCTAAATTTTTTTTTCAAACTGGGAAAACACTTCAAAGACCAAGCGATTAAAAAAACATTTTTTTACAAAGGTAGATTTAATATATATAATATATCTGAAAACTAGAAGGGTGTTTTTTTTTTTATTTTTTTTAAATTTATTTAAGTAAATGCATCTCTTGGTTACTTTCTGATATTTTGATATCACGCGTAAACTAATCAACCGATTTCAAAAATTTTTATACCGTTAGAAAGGTATTAAAATCACCTTTGAAAAAATACACTGTAAAAAATTTTTATTCCAGTGGGGTGCACCCCAGCTAACATGAAAACAACGGCTCGAATACTTCACGTACAAGGAAAAGGTCGGCGGCTCAATGTACTTGAGAACATGGAGATATACAAGTTAAAAACATTTGACGGCGGGATAATAAACGAACAAACCAACACTATCTCTGACGAAATATTTGAACCCTTAAAACTAGTTTACCAAAAACAGCACAAGCCAGAAGGTACAGCAACCAAACACGGAACAATGAACAAGCAAAAACGAAAAATTTACCAAACGGCAAAAATCACCGATTTCTACCTACCTCAACCTACCGCTTAGCTAACAAGCGTTATGTCTAGATACCTACAAAAACAACCCTTGGAAAAGGTAACAATTCGGGCGTATCTATACCGCGCACACACACACGCAAATTAACGTTACCTACCACGGACACATAGATTGGCATTACCTTCCACTATAAAAAACAACACAACGGATAGACACAGACCAGAACGAAACTAGGCATTGATATGGAATCAACTAATAAATACAGATGTGTGCAGCTATCAAGAAAATGTTCCTCTCAACTTCGAAATATTAGCTTAAACGAAGCAGCGCTGATATCTGAGCATTTTCCAGCAGTCTCCGACATTCATCGTTGCCGTATTTGCGAAAGTTGTCGCTTTAAACTTAAGGATGCTATCAAGATTGCTGATAATCAGCGTTCTACTGAAACGGAAAGTGAAGAGGCACAAGAAATCTTGACTAGCGGTGAATTTTATCAAGAATATAAGTAATCATACTCTACAAGTCACTTATCGTATCCGTCCTGCTATATGGGGCAGAAGCATGGACCATGACAACAGCAGATGAAGCGGCTTTGGGAGTGTTCGAGAGAAAAGTTCTTCGAAAGATTTATGGACCTCTACGCGTTGGCGATGGCGAGTACCGAAGAAGATTTAATGATGAGCTGTACGAGCTATACGCAGACATCAACATAGTCCAGCGAATTAAAACGCAGCGGCTGCGCTGGCTAGGCCATGTTATGCGAATGAAAGATGATGTTCCGGCCAAGAAAGTGTTTCTATCGGAACCCGCCTATGGAAGCAGAGGTAGAGGGCGGCCCTCACTCCGTTGGAAGGACCAGGTGGAAAACGATTTAAACTCCCTTGGTGTGACCAATTGGCGCCGGTTGGCGGAGCGAAGGAGCGACTGGCGCGCCTTGTTGGACGGCCATAACCGTTTAGACGGTTAAGCGCCAATTAAGTAAGTAAGTATATAAGTAAGTTCCAACATGCAGCAGCTATACTAAATCACTCGAACGCAACGAACTCGTCGACAATATAAATAAGCATGTTATTCCTCATCTTGGAAGCCATCCCTCGCCAATGAAGCGAAAATATTTAGAAAGGGATTCATACTGCAAAAAAAAAAAAAACACAGCAAATTGCGCAAAGTATTTCGGATTCACTTGGAGGTGGTTCACTGTCAACTTTATCAGGAGACCTAAAGAAGATCAAAGCTTACTACGAACAAATTTTGGAACATAAAATAACAAATCGAAAACTGCTCTAATAATTTGGATAAGCAAAAAATATTATCTCTATTACCAAACACCATGACATCTGAGGAAATTAAAGACATTTTTGGGCATGATTTATCTTACGAATTGATAAAAATTAGCAAAGATATACAAAAAAATAAAACAAAGTTTTCGGACGTCAAACGCTCTAGCATGGACAGCGTAGTTTACCTGAACAAACTAGTAAGTAAGCAAATATTCCGAAAGTCAGCAGTATGAGCTGCGCAAAGTTCTATATTAAATCTAAATAAATAAAAATAAAAAATTAACTTTATCAAGTGTATGTCTATTTATTGTGCGTGTCTGAAAAATTTGATAATACGATTCTTGTTCGAATCTATTAGAATACTTAGTCATAGTATCTGTATCTGTATAGCTACGTACCATTTTTGTCACACAATAATAGCAAAATAAAAAAAAAGTTAACAAGAGATGGTTTTACTTATAAATTTTTTGAAAAGAAAAAAACACCATTCTAGTTTTTATATTAAATCGACCTTTCTAAAAAAAAAATTTTTAAATCGCTTGGTCTTTGAAGTGTTTTCCCAGTTTGAAAAAAAAATGTAGAAAAAAATTAAAAAAAATGTTTTCAGTGTAATATAGAATCTTTACAGTATATGTTTTCAAAGGTGATTTTAATACCTTTCTAACGGTATAAAAATTTTTGAAATCGGTTGATTGGTCTACGCGTGATATCAAAATATCAGAAAGTAACCAATAAATTTTAAAAAAATTAAAAAAAAAAAGAAAAAAAAAACACCCTTCTAGTTTTCGGATATGTTATATATATTAAATCTACCTTTCTAAAATAAAATTTATTTTTCAAAATCGCTTGATCTTTGAAGTGTTTTTTAAGTTTTAAATTTTATTTAAAAAAAAATTTTTTTTCAGTGTACTATATACCGTGTATTTTTTTGAAAGCTTATTTCAATACCTTTCTAATGGTATGAAGATCTTTGAAATCGGTAAAGCCATTCCGTAGTAATCACACTTTAAAAGTACCTATTATC
The DNA here is from genome assembly GCF_040869045.1 of Eurosta solidaginis. Taxonomy (NCBI): domain Eukaryota; kingdom Metazoa; phylum Arthropoda; class Insecta; order Diptera; family Tephritidae; genus Eurosta; species Eurosta solidaginis. Next base: position 106,795,368 of record NC_090321.1, on the reverse strand, counting down.
GTAATTTTTCTAATATTTTCGGATATTTCGATACCTTTCCATGCCCACAATTTTTCGAAAATGCAATTTCTAAAAATGAGGTTGTGTTTGGGTGGGTAAGATGTAACCCCATGCAAAATTTCATCAAATTCTGAGGGGGTCGGGTTCAACGCATATTTGATTTGATATGAAATTCATCATATATAATATTTCGTTAAAACAAAAATGGCACATTCGGACTTTGGCATTGTACCGACGATATGCAAGTATTTCATTTGTAAATATTATAAAAATTGATTAAACTATCAAATGCAACTCAGCTTAAAGAAGTCTTACGTACCAAAGAAGCAACTCTAGACGTGAAATTTTGCATCAGGTGAGCGAGGCTGTTTGTAATTTTGACGTTTATGGCTTAGTTCACATACTTGGTATGGTACAGTATGTGCTATGATTGCATAGGCAGGCAATGCAAAACTTTTTATTCTGAACTATTGTATGTACATATGTAAAATATAACTTAATGTTAAGCTATTGTTTATAACCAAATCTAATACGCAGTTGCAATGTACTAAATTGTTATATGCATTATTGCATTTATTTAAGGTTGAAGCTTCCGCAACCAAATTGTCAACCTCACCTACGCGAGGGGAGTCCTGTTACAAATATGAATGTATCATACACATATTTAGCAGGCGATAACAACTATCTCCCTTATTTCTCCAGTTTTTTCGCCTCGTACAACCTGTCATTGTCACCGACCTATGATTTATAGGCTGCCTTTTTTACAACATAAACAAAACAAATGTCGACCATATTGGGCATCGACATCGATGGCATTACGCAAACGACTACCAAAAAAACTGGGTGTGAAGTTCGATCAGGATCTACATTTTGGCGGGCATATATTCGCAATTGTACCTATGTACATAGAATCCCGTCGTAAAAAATCCTCAAATATCCTGCCGGCAGCACTTGGGGTAAAGACAAAGAAACGCTCATTACCACTTACAAAGCAATTGGCCGGTCGCCTGCATGCTATGCGTCTGCGATATGGTCGCCGAGCCTAAAGGTTACTCACTGGAAGAAAAGACAGACCTGTCAAAACACCGCTCTGAGAGTATTCCCCATTAGGGCGAGAAATTAAATGCTGAACAATCAGTTTCTGCTGATTACAGAGAAACCTGGGAATCCCAAGAGACATATAATTAACTGACTCTGCCACCAGGGTCTTAAGGAGTAATCTCCGCAAGAATTATGAGGAAATACGGCACTGAGATCTCAGCAGTATGTGGAAGAACAACACAAAAAGGTACTCAGAGATATCCACAAAAAGGCGGCGGATCTCCATGCCAAGAATTGCTCGGCGCTATGGCAGAGCAAAGTAAAGGAATAGATGACTTTCAACATCATCAATGCTTCTATGATGCTGCTTGCAAGATTAGCCGATTTACCCACAAATTTTGCCAGCTCTTTTTTGCTCCCAGGGTTTCTGTAATCCTTAATTAGATTCTGTAGAATAAAAGTAGTATGGGCCATATATAGAACAGATGTCGGAAACTTTACTAGTCTAGCAACATTCCGTATAAGAAAGGTATTGGATCTGTGTTCATACTACGTATCTAGTTAATCTCTCCACAAAACGTTTAATGAAAGAAAAAAGAGTTGACGTGATTTACTTCTGAGGAGATTAAGACCCAGATTCTCATCCAATCTGCTTCGTGCTACATATTTCATGCCGATCCCGAACGCCGTCCGCAAGGCACTGAAAATCTTTTCATGAGATAAGTACACTCGGAGTGCTTGCCAAACTACTGCCCAGGGGTTACTCTTTTTAGAAAAACTTTTTTCTAACTGAATTTTTTTTTTTTTATAAACGCCGTTAGTCGATCTCAAAGCCTAATAAATATCCATGACCACGTATGGATGACTTACTACATTCTGCCAAAAGTACTAAATATATGACGACTTTAGATCTACAGTGTGGTTATTTTCAGATAGCAGTTGCGGAAAGGGACAGGGATAAGACATGCCTTATTAAACCGTTTGGTACATGTCGTTTTAAAAGAATGCCATTCGGACTTAATTAGGATTTTGTCGCAATCCAATGAAATGTCGGTTTTGGTGTGCTCAGGTAAAATACCTTGGACATGTCCTAACAACAGAAGGTATTAAAGTTGACACTGATAAAACCAATGCCATAACACGACGAGTAGAGCCTCGAAATACCAAGAACGCTGAGTGGCGATAGGATGCTTCACAAGTAGAAGCTTTTAGAAAATTAAAACAATTGCTGACAAATTCCCCAGTGCTTCAACAGCACAAGACAAAGTAGACTTCGTTATTAAAACGGGCGCAAGTGCTTATGCATTGGGAGCGGTTTTGCTCCAGGGGAGAAGAAGGACGAACACCCTATAGAATATGCCAGTCGTTTGTTGGCCCGAGCTGAACGTAATTACTCAACGACAGAGTGGGAATGCCTTGCTATAGTATTGGCATGCGCAAAATTCAGAGGATACATTGAAGGTACTTGCAACTAAAGACAGACCATCGACCGTTGAATCGGTTATTGAGCATGAAGTCACCCTCTGGTTTTCTTGCGAGATGATCGTTGCAGTTGCAACAGTATAACTTTCAAATTGAACCGGGATCTCAAAACCCAGTTAGCTATCCAAGGACAACATAACACTTGAAATGCTGATTCGATTCGCTATGAACTCTAACAAATGCCAATCAACCGGTTTTCAGCCGCTTTCCTCGATTTTGGAATACTACTAGGCACACTAGACGACATAGACGTGAAGGCAAAAACCGACAGTGGGGATTTTATCCCGCAAATTACGCAATCCTTAAAGGGTATGAAATTGTTAGAAAAGCCAAAGAAAGTGAACAGACAATGCAAAATCGGAATAAGGAGAATGTTGACCAACGACGTAGATCACAAGATGAGTTGAGTTTAATACGAACTTTATTCATTTATACCAGGCCTGTTAAATAATGATCACGAATGGTAATGATTAACCGTTTAATTGATTATTTTCTATAAAAGCCATTTAATGATTACTTGCCATTATTTTCTATTTTTAATGATTACTTTCCAATTGATTGAAATATTTTTCATTTTTTCGATTATTTTTATTTATTATTTTTCCGCTTTGTTGAAAGAAAAGTTCTCGTATGTTCCATGCACAAGTACATTTTAAGATGCAATAGTAAATCGTAAGCGCTTATCTAGGCGTATAGATACTTGCAACATATAGGGCGAATAGTATATGAGCGCTTATTTAACCCTAGAACACACACCCAGAAAATACCACGTAAACACACACCCGGGATACGTTTGTACCCGGGACCTTATTTTGCGGTTTTTTTAATGCTTATTCAACCGATTTCTCTAATTTTTTTTTTAAATGTATATTTTAATATATAACAAGTATTTTGTCTTTTGTTTCATTCGAATATTCCTACTGGTTCCAGAGATATGGGCAAATAAAATCAGGACATGCAACAGTGGATTTTTGTTTTTGTTGTTGTCCTGATAAATGCAAAACAAAATAATATAATTTATAATAATATCCTTGTAGAGTAACAACGAATACACATTTTGGTTTTTATTTCATTGAAATATTCTACCTGGTTCAAAAGATATGTGCAAAAAGGTCGCGCAAGGTATGGGTACGTAGGTATATATAACTGGTTTTTGTATTTTACATGCAGCTGCAAGGGTTGTTTTCACACGTAGTGTTATTATAAATGCTGCCTGTTGATATACTCATTATTGTTTTGGTGCTCAAAAGTGTAAGAAGTGAAAATATAAGTGAAAATAAATATAACTGAAACTATAAATAACTGGATACGAAATGACTTCAAGAAGAAACGAATATTTATCAAAAGCAGCATATAGAAAGTAAAAAATGTAAACTAAGCAACAATGTAAACATATACTAATTTTTTTTATTATGCAGACTAACTGAGGAACAGCGAGAATCATATACACAATCTTTATTTGATGAAATTTGTGACGATGACGCTCCCTATGACTTTGACTCAGTAGATGAAGAAGAAATTCAATTCAATGACATTGAAATTGCTGATGACGATGCTAAAGTTTCGCAAAGTGCCGCAGAAGTATTACCTGATTATGCGGATTATGAGGATGATGAAGAAGACGATGAAGAAGAAGTAGAAGAAAATAATGAATTATCTGCTTGTGGAGAAAAATTTGTTGCACGTGATGGTACTGAGTGGATGAAAGAACCAAATGTAAGTCGTAAGGTACTCGGACAAAATATTATAAGAGAACGTTCTGGACCAGCTAGATGCACTGAAATGTTGTCAATAGAGCAAACATTCAAATGTTTCATGAACGTTGAAATGGCTGATATAATTATGCGCCACACAAATAAGTTAGCAAAAGAAACTTATAATGCTTACAACAATGCGCATCCAAACACAACTCCTAAGTCATGGACGCCTGTGTCAATAACAGAGCTGTATGCATTTTTTGGCATACTTATTATGACTGGTGCGAACCATAGCAATGGAGAATATGTTCGAGATTTATGGAGCGTCAAAAACTATCCTTTATATCGCGCCACAATGGGAGTCAACCGTTTCTGTTCGATAATGCGGTTCCTAAGATTTGACGATAAAAACACTCGTGCAAGACGCTTACTAAATGATAAAGCAGCACCGATCAGTGAGTTGTGGACGATGATGAACAATAATCTTGCTGCACATTACAAGCCCAGCTCATGCTTGACGATTGATGAACAATTATTTCCTTACCGTGGACGCACACGGTTTACGCAGTATATACCGTCAAAACCTGCTAAATATGGTGTCAAGGTTTGGTGGATTTGCGATGCCACAAATGCATATCCACTGCATGGACAAATATATACTGGCCAAGCAGAAACTGGTAGGGAAACGAACCAAGGCGAACGAGTGGTGAAGGATTTATTTACCAAATACCAAGGAAGTGGCCGAAACATTACAATGGACAATTTTTTTACGACCTTGCCAGTTGCAGAACTGCTTCTCACCTGGAAACTCACGATCGTTGGAACTTTGCGCAAAAACAAATCATATATTCCTCAAGAAATGAAGCAGAACAAAAACAGGACAATTGATTCAACGACAATGGGCTTCAAAAATAATGTGATAATGTGCTCTTATGTTCCCAAAAAAATAAAGCAGTAATTTTGCTTTCGACCATGCATAATGATGCTGAAATAGCTGACAGTGGGAAACCTGAAATAATTTAATATTGTAACGAATTTCCTGCAAATCCTCTTATTTGCAATCCTCTGCTAAGTTCGAATCACTAAACTGTTGAATAAATAACTCCAATATTGAATAATGGAAAAATGGCCTTTATTAAAGTACTTCACAATACACTTATACTTTGCTACTCGCTGGCTTAATAACCAAACTGATTGATAATTCAAATGAAACTCTACTATTGGCCGCCAGATCGCGTGCTCAATCAAACTGATTGATAGCTCAACTCAAACTGAATTACTTCTTACTCGCCTGCACCGCTTTTATAGTTTACGCTGCATACTTCTAGGCTCTTCGATTTCCAGAAGTTACTAGTTGTTTCGGCTACAAAATCGCCAGCCACAACTACGTGCACAAATTATTGCTCTCTCTTGTGACAACTCAGATAAGATATATGCATGTGTTTGTAGTTTACAGTCTCCCGCACACACATAAGCGTATAAGTAAATTCATCGGTGTGTAACATCTCATCTCTTGCTGCCTTGTATGTAAATGTTGCTCGTCGGAATGTGTACATATGTGTAGACGCAATTATTGATTCGTTTATGTAGATACATAATGATTGAATTATTGATGTGAATTCACGTCACTGCTTAGCATCGGCCTGGAGATGGCAGCAGTCCTCAGTTTTGCTAATATTCGTAACACTGCCCTCCACCTAAGTCTGATCGTCCCGATCAGACAAATCTCCCAATCTAAACGCCGCTAGCATCTCCAAATGTACAACTCTTCTAATCCGTGGTTTCCCAGTGGTTTGTATGCGGTAGATGGTATCACTGATCTTCTTCACAACTTTGTACGGGCCTTCCCAACTGCACCGAAATTTGGCTGGAACACCTTTCCGCCGGTGAAGGTTGTTTAACAGTACCAAATCTCCCGCCAAGAAACCTTCCGAATTAGAGTTCTTGTCATGCCAGTGTTTCATCTTATTACTCATTACCCTGGGCCGTTCCTTCACACTCTGTTTTTTGGTCAATGAACCACTTCGTAGAGCTTGCGCAGGACGGATTTGCTTTGCATAATCGGTATCGTTCCCACATTTCACAAGAGTAGTGCGCTCCGGCTTGAAACTACCCTCGCATTCTTTCTCGGAAATTCGTTGCTTCGTTTTCCTGCGTCTTTTAGGTTTTGTCAATGCCAGTGTTTCTCTCGCAGGTACTTTTGATTTTGATTTATTTGGCCCATTCGATCTATCAACCTTTGCCTTTGACTTTCGTGGTCTTTGTCGAGTCTTTTCCACCAGTACCCGATTACTGCTGAACCCTTTTTCCAAACTAAAGTTAAGTGGTATGTCCTGGTTCTTATAGCGCATAATTTTCCTCCGCATATCGATCCTGACGTCATGGTCAACCAAGAAGTCCACTCCCAATATGACTTCATCAACGATATCCGCCACAACGAATTTGTGTAGAACCATGACCTTTCCAATTAATACCTCACATACCACTTCGCCTTGGACTTGATTATATTCGCCTGTTACCGTACGCAACCTTGCTCCAGGTAATGACTTTACTCTCCTGTAGACCAAATCAGATCGAATCAAGGAATGAGATGCCCCCGTATCTACAGTCAGTACACGCTCTTTACCATCCACATTCCCTCTGACGGTAAGACTGCTTGATTTCCTTCCGATTTGCGACACAGATATCACAGGACATTCAACAGCCGGGGCAAGTTTTCGTTCTTTACATTCGACACGCTCTTGCTCATTTCCGCCAGCTTTGCGTTTACGGCCACCCACATTGTTGGAACTATTAGGACCAAGATCGCAATGACGTGCAATGTGACCTGGGTTGCCGCACTAGAAACATTTAATAACTCCGGCATTCTTCTGTTGAGATCCCTTCAGTGCTTCCAAAATTGTGTCTACCCACTCCGGCCTTTCTACTTCCACACGATGAGCTTTGTATGCTGGTTTACTCAATAATGACGCCGTTTCCTGGGTCAATGCATGGGATACTGTTTCAGAAAATGTTTGCTTTGGGTTCGCGTATGTGGCTCGCTTCGTTTCGACGTCCCGTATGCCATTTATAAAGCTCTGAATCTTCACTCTTTCCGTGTATTCCACGGGTGCATCCGCATTTGCAAGATGAGCCAATCTTTCAATGTCCGAAGCAAACTCCTGCAAAGTCTCGTTTGCTTTTTGGTAGCGGTTTTGCAACTCAATTTGGAATATCTGTTTTCTATGTTCGCTTCCATAACGTCGTTCTACAGCAGCCATCAATGCTTCATAATTGTTCCGCTCTCCTTCGGGAATCGTCTGTAGAATTTCCGCTGCTGGCCCCTTCAATGCCACGAACAGTGCAGCAACTTTATCTTCCGCATTCCAGTTGTTCACTGCTGCGGTCTTCTCAAACTGTAGCTTGAAGACCTGGAAAGGAACACAACCGTCAAAGGATGGTGTTTTTACTTTTGTATTGCTTGCTGAAACAGCTGGGCGGTTTAATTGCAACTCTTGTATACGACCTCTCAAAGCATTCACCTCGTCTTCGATTTTTTCCTCAAACTGCGTTATTTTCTCGTCCATACGTGCTTCGAGTTTTGATGATATACGCGCCTCTTGCGCTTCGAGTTGTACTGTTATGCGTGCCTCTTGTTCTTTCAGTTGTGTCTCCATCTTTGATGTAATCTGTGTCGACATTTCTGCCATACGCGTTTCTTGTGCTTCAAACTTGGATGTTATATCTGTCTTTTGCGATTCTAGTTGTGATGCCATATATGTCTTCTGCTCTTCCAGTTGAGATGACACTGTCGATGTTTGAGCAGATATTGCAGCTAAAATCATGTTCAAGTCTGTGCTGGTAACCGTCTGCGATATTTCGTTTTTCTCTTCAATTTTTGTTGTCTCCTCGCTATCAAGATGAAAGACATACTCTTCCACATCAATTCCTTCTGCTTCCATTGCCCCTCGTAGCCGTGCCTGAAGGTCAAGTTTAACGCCGCTTGTATTCAATCCACGGCTCTCCAACTCCTTCTTTAGTTGCTGGATCTTCAATTCACTAAACTTCGCCATGTCCCTGCTGTCCTCTGGAATTTATTCAACAATCCCACTTCTGACACCAATTGTAACGAATTTCCTGCAAATCCTCTTATTTGCAATCCTCTGCTAAGTTCGAATCACTAAACTGTTGAATAAATAACTCCAATATTGAATAATGGAAAAATGGCCTTTATTAAAGTACTTCACAATACACTTATACTTTGCTACTCGCTGGCTTAATAACCAAACTGATTGATAACTCAAATGAAACTCTACTATTGGCCGCCAGATCGCGTGCTCAATCAAACTGATTGATAGCTCAACTGAATTACTTCTTACTCGCCTGCACCGCTTTTATAGTTTACGCTGCATACTTCTAGGCTCTTCGATTTCCAGAAGTTACTAGTTGTTTCGGCTACAAAATCGCCAGCCACAACTACGTGCACAAATTATTGCTCTCTCTTGTGACAACTCAGATAAGATATATGCATGTGTTTGTAGTTTACCGTCTCCCGCACACACATAAGCGTATAAGTAAATTCATCGGTGTGTAACATCTCATCTCTTGCTGCCTTGTATGTAAATGTTGCTCGTCGGAATGTGTACATATGTGCAGACGCAATTATTGATTCGTTTATGTAGATACATAATGATTGAATTATTTATGTGAATTCACGTCACTGCTTAGCATCGGCCTGGAGATGGCAGCACTCCTCAGTTTTGCTAATATTCGTAACAATATTATAATCGTACCAAAGGTGGTGTTGGTCGAATGGATCAAATGTTTGCGGAATATCCAACACAAAGACAAACAAAACGATGGCCACTAGCGATGTTCTTCAACATGTTGGACATTACAGCTCTTGCAGCCTACATTGTCTACGATTTGAATAACCCTATGTTGCCTTGGAGAACAAACAACAAGCGTAAGCAGAACCTGCGCAGCTTTGCTGAAGCATTGTGTATGCCCATTATTGAATCCAGAGCCATAAATCGTCAAGTGACGCGAAATTTTTCGACTAAAATTGCTATTGAAGCATATTTCAACCGACCGCCGGAATCAATGGTGTCAACAGCAGCATCAACATCTGCCGCAGCGCGCACGCCAAAACCTGTGTCCGGATCTTGCTATTTATGTTACGCACAAGAGGAAAAACGCCGTAGAAAAACCAGAAAGCTGTGCACCAAATGTAAGAAGCCAATGTGCTCTATTTGCTATGATTTTCCTTAGATATAAGATGCATTTTTATAATTTTTATAATAAAAGTCAATAATATAATGTGTCAAATGAATATTTTTAATTCTTCAAATAAAAAAATAATATAAAAAATGTTTTTTTGATTAGTATGAGGATTTTTACTATTGGGGTACAAACGTATCCCGGGTGTGTGTTTACGTATATAATGTGTTTGGAAGGCTGTAGCTGAACCAATGGTCCGATCTGGTTCAAATTTTGAATTTGAACTCAAAACTAAATAATCTTCCTAGATCCGAAGTCTAGGTATAGCGGTTCAAAAGTTACAACACTTCAAAGTTGATACTGGATACATTTGTACCCGGGTGTGTGTTCTAGGGTTAAACATATTCTCAGGTAAGTATGTACACTAGGGTGGCCTTTCGTTGTATGGAGAAAAAAAAAAGTGTTTGGATTCTTAATCTCACCCCTAAAAATATGCGAATAGCTCAAAAACAAATATATACAAAGTTTTAGGCCAGTCAAAAAGATTTAGAGGTGGCGCAAAGGGCTTGAAATCCTGAAAACTTACGAATTTTTACAATTTCGTGTTTCAGGCTTCCATATTTCTAAGCCCTACAAAAATTTACTGCTTTTCCATACCGTAATAAGATCTGTATTTTCTCACTTTTCTAAAATGGCCACAATCTTCAAAATCGGTCAATCAATAACATAGTTACAGGGCAAAATATATACTGCTTTCGACAAATAAATATGAAGAGTAAATTAAGTATGTGCAAATGTGTTGCACGTGCATTCTGAAGCGTCACATGCTTGTGATATACCGTTATAACCATTACCGTTATAAAATGTGTACTACAAAAAATTTCTTTGAGGTTTCTTATTAAAACTATACCGATCTTGAATGAACAAATTTTGAATAGTATGTTTCTTTTAAATAGATAAATTGCGAAACTTTGCACTGGGATGGAAAACTACTTCCAGAAATAACAGGTCGTGAAACGGTGGAACGACTTCCAGTTGTTGTTACTTACAGGAATGGCGAACAGTTAATAGGAGCTGCAAAATTATATACTGCACTAGCCTCGGAAATAGCTGATACGTTATATGAACTGTTATTTGGATGGAATCTGAAGGATGATATTGGGGCCTGTTGTTTCGATACGACAACGGTTAACACAGGCGTTATAAAAGGAGCTGCAACGTTATTAAAAAAAAACTTGAGCGAAAAACATTGTCACGGATATTAGCATCACAAGCTATACCATCACTAAGGCGATGCTAAGGCCATGCTAAGCAGTATTTACGTCAATAATCAAATCATGTATACACATATATAAGGCAGCCGAGAGATGTCACACACAGATGCATTTACTTATACGCCTATGTGTGCGCGAGAGACTGTAAACTACAAACATTCACATCAATAATTCAATCATTATGTATCTACATAAACGAATCAATCATTATGTCTACACATATGTAGGTACACGCAGCTGAGAAGCAAGGCACAACCATATGCAGACATCTTATTTGAGATGCTCTTAAATGTAGGCAATTATAATTGTGGAAGTGTCGCTCACACATACAAGCATGGGGTATGAGAGAAGCTTTAAAATCGTGCAATTTTAGTTACAGCTGAGATGTTTTAGAGCTAATGGACTAGTAGATTCTGGAAGCGACTAGAAGATGCGAATTTTACAGTCAAAGAGTATAAAAGGCGACAGATGTAGAGGCGCTGGAATTCAGTTTGATTTGAGTTGTCAAGCAGTTACGACTAAGACGATATCTAGTGAGCAATAGCAGTATTATTTTGAAAGTCAGTTCCATTTAAGCCGTCAGTTTGTTTATTAAGCTATTCGTTGCACAGTTTGAGTGTTAGTGTGAAGTATTTTAATAAAGGCCATTTTTCCATTATTCAATATTGGAGTTACTTATTCAACAGTTTAGCGATACGAACCTAACAAAAGGGCAGATAAGAGGATTTGCAGCAAATTCGTTACAATATTGTATCTACATTATCATCACCATATTTATGAATTTTTGCTAAGAGGGGTTTTCGAATGTTATTTTCCAGTAAATACTAGCAAAGACGTCAAGTTATTTCGGCGATTTCAAGAAAATTGGAACAACATCGATAAAAATAGTTTTAAAGATTTGCTACAAAATAACGAATTGAAATTACTTTTAAGTGATAGCAAAGATTCTCAAGTTCTCTAAGGAAGAGTTGGAAACGAAAATAGTAAGAGATGACTGTAGGGAATTATTGGATTTAACGTCTTATGTCTAGGAGAAAGTGATGGCATAAAGTTTCGTGTACCAGGGCCCACTCATCATGCTCGGTGTATGTATAAGGCATTGTGTTGCTTAAAAATCTATTTGTTTCGTGAACAGTTTAAACTAACGGAGTACGAACAGAGTTCGATAGCAAGTATATCCGCGTTTATTATACAATTCTATGTTAAGCTTTGGTTTAACTGTACCAATCCTCATAGTTCACCTCTTCACGAGTTATCTTTTATTAAAGAAATTTATAAATATACAAATGTTAATAAAAAATATCTGACATTGCAATAAGAAAGGTTTGTAACCACCTATAGTACCTGTCTGAAGAATTTATTGCATTGGCATTGTTCGATGATGACGTCTCTTGTACCATGAAGAAAAAGATTGTGGAAAAACTCAAAAGCAACTGCAACAGGGAAACAGAAAATTTAAAGAGGTTACACACAAGGCCCAGTAAAATCAATAATTTCATAGAAAAATAACTACACGATTTTGTAACAGGAAATAAAATTGATTTTTTTGATCGGTTTGGTATATCATCTCAATTTCTGGAGGTAGATCCACTATACGGGGGGAATGCAGGAACCTATAAAAAAGCTAAGGATACTGTTATAAATATAAAAGCAGTTAACGACACAGCAGAATGGGGAGTAAAGCTTATGGAAGAATATAATAGAATACTTACAAATGACGAAACAAGAAAAACAATATTTTTTACAAGTTGTAACTGTTTACAAAAAACAATTTGAATCACATACTAAATCATCCTTAATTAGATCCTATGAAATAATATCATATTATATACGTGTCAGCTAAAGTTTCACAAGATATATGTATATGTTTTAAAAATGTATTTTCAAAAAAATTTATTATAAAAAAAAATTTGAAACAAACTCATATTCGTGTACTCATTATATACACATTCTGGTAGTAATGACACCGTGTTTAAGGCATAATTTTTTTTATAGCTTTATTATTATTTGACCAATTTTTGTTGTTTGAGATTTATTTGAAAGTCAAATATCTCTAGAACTTACTAATAACACAACAAATTACGTTTCGCCCATAACAAATGGAGTAGGGTTGACCAAATTTAAGATATTGTAAAAATTCGTAATTTTTTAGGACTTCAAGTTCTTTGCGCCACCTCTAAACCTTTTTCGATTGACCTAGAACTTTGTATATTCTACTTTTTGGGCTATTCGCATATTTCTAGGGGGTGAGATCGAGAATTGGGCCACCCTAATATACACATGTGCATAATTTGCTGCACTCATTATATAAAATGGTTATGGTTTCATCCTTAAGTCTAGCCAATTTTGTTATATTCAAAATTAATATATCCGCTATTTTGGATTAAGATATGGCTATGCCCTGATTGTTTTGCACATACAAGTACATTGGAGAATGTAATGATATATCGTGAGCGCTTAACTAGGCATATAGGTACATACATACCCACCCACAAATTATCGTGTCTATAAAATTATATAATTTATAGTATAAATGTATCCGACGAATACCTTGCGGGGGTGTGCGTATTGTTTTACGACAAAAAATATGCTCAAACAATATGTATGAGTAATACTACTTCGATTGATAGCTGGTGGGGCACAAAAGCCTTTTTTAATGCCCTTCGATGAAATGAAAAGTACAACCTTTAATTTGCAATATTAAATATATTTATTACTTAAAATCGCGGTTATATACGTGGGACCATATCAAGAGTTGGAATGTAATTATTACAAAAGGTAAAGAATGTGAGTAGGAAGAAGAAATTAGTTGTTTGTATACTTGTGAGTATGTATGTATGCATGGACATATGTAGAAACGTAGCCAGCTATAACTTTCAAGTCGACCTAGCGGGACATTACTAGTAAATGTAAGTGATTGTTGTTGGGCCCGAATGGCATGATTTTTATTTTTTATGTGTAGGCGAGGTGGATGTCACGCGCAAGAATGTGTTGTGGGTGCATTTGACGGTGGCGATGAAGGAGTGCGATTGGAACTCCATACCAAGAGAGTGAGTGCGAGATAATAACGAATATGCGAGAATTTGTAGGTGATGGTGTAGATGGTCGACCAACAATGAAAATGGGTGTGACAATAGCGACGACATTAAAGTGTGAAAATTGTAGTGATTATACCATGTGGCAAATTATATTATCCCATTACGAAAAACCTTGCGCTCGAACATCTTCCCCCCTTGAAAGTACTGCTTTCAACAGATTAGTCATGTTCTGATGGGGATTCAATTGACAGCTTACAAATCTTGGAAATAGCTCGCTTGTGAGTTCCATCTGCAGTCTTTATTACAACGACTCTTACCATTCCGTCATCACCTGCAATGGTATCGATGACGCGCCCCAATGGCCATTTTAGGGGTGGGGTGTTCTCATCCTTAATTAGAACCAAATCATTTTTTCTTAAGTTGGTTCGAACTGTTTGCCATTTCGTTCGCACTTGCAGCTCCTTTAAATATTCAGCTTGCCATCGCCTCCAAAATTTTTGCTGTAAGGCCTGAACAACTTTATACCTTTTTAGTTTGCTCATATTAATGTGTAATAAGGATGGCTCTGGGATAGCGGTAGGACTTCGACCAACCAAGAAATGTGCTGGAGTTAAGGCACGAAGATCATCTGAGCTAGTTGACAATGGCGTGAGAGGCCGACTGTTGATCATAGCTTCGGATTGACAGCAAAGCGTATTTAGCTAATCGTAGTTTAAAATATTTGTTCCGACGGTACGCCGTAGGTAGAATTTTGCCTGCTTCACTGCACTTTCCCATAGCCCTCCGAAATGCGGTAAGCGGGGGGGGGGATAAACCTCCAGCTTAATCCTTCTTTAACCATGAAGTTCTCAACTGTATTGATGTGCTGTTGCGATTTGAACGATGCCAGCATTTCGCTAAGTTCACGATTCGCCCCTACGAAGTTTGTGGCATTATCGGAAAAAATAGTATGACATTTGCCACGACGGGCGATAAAGCGTTTTACAGCAGCTATGAATGCCATGGTTGTCAAGTCAGGAACTAGCTCCATGTGAACTGCCTTTGTTGTAAAACATATGAACACAGCGATGAATACCTTAACGGGAGCTTTACCTCGTATTTGCTGTGTGATGAGGAATGGGCCGCAATAATCAATCCCTGTTATTGCAAATGGATGTCATTGTTCAACTCGCTCTCGTGGAAGTGCTCCCATTACTTGTTCCTGAAGATTTGGCTTATTGCGGTAGCATAAAATGCAGTGGTGTACTACACACCTTATTACGCTCCGAGCGTTTATGATCCAGTAATTTTCTCTTATAATGCTGAGTAACGTTTGGCACCCTGTAAATTACGACGATCAAGGTGTTCGACGATGGTGCGAGTGAATGGATGTGACTTTGGTAGTACAATGGGGTGCTTAGAATTGAATGAAAGCGATGAATTGGAAATTCTCCCCCCCCCCCAACACGAATTATATGGTTGTGTAGAAATGGTGAAAGTTGCTTTAAACTAGAATGCGGACTTATGCTCCCTTTCTGCAGCGTCTTGTATTCGTTAGGAAAAGAACGATGCTGCATGTAGCTAAAAGGAGCGCCGCACATAACTCTAATTTTGGCAAGGTTGTCTCCTTGGTGGACGCCACTCTCGACTTGGCAGCTATAAGGGATGATTGTGTGGTTCCATAAGCGTTAGATACAGCATAGATACAAGCCCCGTAGGCCTTGATGCTCGCATCTGCAAAGGCATGCAAAACAGTATTAGAATCAAAGGATACGAACCTTGGTACATGGATTTTTTCGATGAAGGTGAGTTGATTACATATATCTTCCCATTGTGTTTGGACGGCCAAAGGTACACTTTCGTCCCAAGTTAGACGCAATTTCCACAAATCCTGCATCATGATTTTACAAGGGACGATGGGGTTTATGAGGCCCAGTGGGTTGAAGAATGCGATAGTATCGTGCGCTTACTGGCCTTCGAAGCGCACTTAAGCGGTGTATATGAGAAAATGAAGCAATCATTCGTGGGCGACAACCTTAATCCTAAGGTTTTAATGTAGTCTATATTATCAACTTCTATTACTGGCTCCTTGTCGGTGTCTAGTATGTCGTCGATAATGCTCTGATGATTTGCTGCAAATTTTCGAAGAGGAAATCCACCCTTCGCAAGTAAATCGATGACTTATCGCTTTACAGTTTTGATTTCTTCGATGGTGGCACCTCCTGTCATCAGATTGTCTACATAAAAGTCCCGAAGCGTGACAGCCGCTCTAATTGGGTGGGTTGACATATTGTCAAAGGCCAATTGTTGAAGACATCTCACTACCAAAAAGGGAGCACAGCTGGTCCCGTATGTTGCCGTTTTCAGCTGATAGGTGGTTACTGGTTCAGTCGAAGAGTTTCGCCATAGTATGCATTGCCACTTCGCATCTCCTTCATCAACAATAATTTGCCGATACATTTTAGTAATGTCGGACATAAAAACATAACGATGTGTGCGGAAGCGAAGCAGAATTTTAAATATACTGTCTTGTATTGTTGGGCCTACTCGCAGAATTTGAATGAGAGGGACTCCGTTTGCTGTACGGCAAGAGGCGTCGAACACTACACGCAAACTTGTAGTTGAACTGCCTTCCTTGCTAACGCAGTGGTGAGGGATGTACGTACCTACCTTAATTGCCGCATCGTTGGACGAGACCGCGACCATATGCCCTAAATCGATGTACTCTTGCATGAATTTTTATATTGAACCACAAACGGACTATTTGTCAACATTCGTTTTTCCACCGACAGAAATCGACGATGAACGATGTCATAAGATGGCCCTAAATTACTAGGGCTCATGGAAAAAGGAAGACTCACAATAAATTTATTCGTTGTTGTTGTTGTTTATTCGTGTCGAGATATCGTGTTGTTGTTTTCATGAAGTAGTTTTCGCACTCTTGCTCCTCAATGGTGGGCGTTGTTAATTTATTATTATATTTGTCTTCCAATTTCCAAAACCTTTCTAAGAGAGCGTCTAATGCCGGTGGTTGCGTAGGAACAATGAATGAGGTAGAGCTTGTTGTATTTGATGGAGACGGTGAAACTAAAGACGATGAAGCTGTTAACGAAGATGATGTGACTATCACTGGCATGCATAATGACATGGCTGACGATGATGACGCCGTTGAAGGTGCGGACGACGATGAATGTGTTATGGCTCCAGCTACAATCCAACCCAGCTGCGTTTTCTGTAGCGTCGACATCTGATTACTTGGTTTTATTTGGCCCACAGAGAGCATGTCAAAACACAAGCCAGCTCCAATAAGAATGTCAATGGGTCCAGGATTATTAAATTGGGGGTCCGCAAGGTTGATATTTGTGTGTTAATATTAAAGCGCTGTTGTGCTGGTTTGACGAAACAGATGGAAAGACCACGGCCTCTAATATTGCAGAAAAATCAGAATGCAATGATTCAAATTTAAATGTTACGATGTTGTGCGCCCTTGTACAAACAGTACCAATTCCACTTATTTCCAGATTTGCTTTGGTGCGGGGAAGCTTGAGTACTTGAGCCATGTGCTCTGTCAGGAAATTTAGCTGAGAGGCTGAATCAAGCAGTGCTCGCGCAGTTACAGTAGTATAGTGCAAGTTGTTCAGCTGAACTAAAGTTGTGGCCAGAGTAACGTCGCTATTGAAGTTGTGAATGTGAAGGCATTTTAAATGACGCAGTTGTATTGCTCCATTTCGTAGCAACTTCGTCTTCCCACTTGGTTTGAGTGGTTTCGTCAAGCTTGGCCGTAAGCATATATAGAACTATGCCATCCGCTATCTGTTGGGTTGATGCTAATGATTGCATTGCACGAAGGCTGCCGTTTACGATAAATTCTCGAAGAGTGGAGGATGATGGCTTCGTAACTCGTTGAATTTCGATAATTCTCTTCAAGTGTGATTGAAATATTAAACGTTTGTGGTCATACCGTGCAGTGAGTAGCTCGATAGCCTTGCGATAATTGACGGCTGTAACCTCCAAGGCCTGCACCAGACGGGCCGCCTTATCGGTTAAGCATGATCGAAGATATTGAAATTTTTCGATCTCTGATAATTCGTTATTGGTGTGAACGAGTACTGAAAACATATCGAAAAAGTCTAACCAGTCTGCATGTAAGCCAGAAAATTTTGGTATTTGCAGCTTTGGTAGATGGGACTATGAATGTGATGTTGACGGTAAAATACGGGTGCTACTTAATGTTTCAGGTTCAGCAGCACGAAGAAGAGCGAGTCGTTCCATAATGGCTGATTTAACAACAAAATACGCTGTTTCGCACGTGATTCATCCAGTTCTTCTAAGTGAGACTGAATCGCTTCGAAGTTATCAAGTTGGCGCTGCAAAATTTCGAGTTTGACCTTGAGCATCGACTCAGGCATTGTATTTAACTCCGATAAATTCGCTCGAGGATTTTCCATGCGTTCCAACATAAGTTCTCGCTGGCGAACTTTAATGTGGATGTTGTTCGACGCAGCTGGTCGTGGTGGCGCTGATTCGTCATCTCCATCTCCGTGTTCCGACATTGTTAAACTTTATTTTCAATGCTGAGCCGGTATTTAGAATCCGGCTCGAAGGACCTTTTTGGTGGGGAACAGAAGCCTTTTTAATGCCCTTCGATGAAATGAAAAGTACGACCTTTAATTTGCAATATTAAATATATTTATTACTTAAAATCGCGGTTATATACGTGTGACCTTATCAAGAGTTGGACTGTAATTATTACAAAACGTAAAGAATGTGAGTAGGAAGAAGAAATTTGTTGTTTGTACACTTGTGAGCATGTATGTATGCATGTACATATGTAGAAACGTAGCCAGCTATAACTTTCAAGTTGACCTAGCGGGACATTATTAGTAAAGGTAAGTGATTGTTGTTGGCCCGAATGGCATGATTTTTATTTTTTATGTGTAGGCGAGGTGGATGTCACGCGCAAGAGTGTGTTGTGGGTGCATTTGACGGTGGCGATGAAGGAGTGCGATTGGAACTCCATTCCAAGAGAGTGAGTGCGAGATAATAACGAATATGCGAGAATTTGTAGGTGATTGTGTAGATGGTCGACCAAGGATGAAAATGGGTGTGACAATAGCGACGACATTAAAGCGTGAAAATTTTAGCGATTATACCATATGGCAAATTATATTATTTTATTACGAAACACCTTGCGCTCGAACAATAGCTTCACTTCCAACTGGAGCGATCCTCTAAGTTGTCATTCATCATCATGATCAGTTGCTTAACCAAAGGTTCTTATATCCCAGATAAATTTATTATCATATATATGCCCATGTATATTAGGTTGAAACTTCATTTTAATTCCTTATGTTTACTTCTTAGCCGAGTCTCTGCTACCAATTAGCTTGAAATCGGGACGTTTCAATTGCAATTTCATACCTTGGTCTATCAAGCTCCCGCCATTTTATGGACAATGGCATCCGGTTGCATTTCGCTGTACATATTCTAATGGTAGGGCTCATCAGATACATGATACTATTCAACAATTTTAATACAAGTATTAGGGGAAGGTGAACAACTCGTTCTGAGCACCAGGAAACCTGGATCATAATTTAGGGATTTGATACAACCTTTCCGACACATCATGATCCAAAACGTCCGTTCGCTTTGAATAACTACAATGACGTCATCAATAAGATCAAAATGTCTTTTCCCCGTGAATAACTACTTCGACGTCATCTACAAAGTTGAAATGACAGTTCCTCGTGGACAACATGATTCCAATGAGTTCAAGATCATTAGAAACATGAATAGCTACAGGTACTACGCTCATTTACTCTTAAGATACATCTCATCACAGGTACTACCACATTTACACTTAAGATACATCCCATTAATCACAGGTGCTAGTACGTTTACTTAAGTTCAAATGCCAACGTTCGACTTGGTCTAACGAAGTTTAAAAAAATTACAAAAAGAAGGGTGGGCACTAACCTACTATTGCAATTATCCATAATTATCTACAACGATAGACCATTATGCTTCTTATATCAACTTTTTTTTCCAGCTAAGTTTCTTTCTGCTTTATGTATTCAACCAATTTTTGTTTTGCTTTATTTACCAACCATTTTATACTGCTTTTATTTTTGTTCTGCTTTATTTAGCCACCATTTTATACTGATTTTATTTTTGTTCTGCTTTATTTACCAACCATTGTGTTCAACCGTTTCCTTGACTTTCCGCAGAAGAGCCTTTGAATTACCTGTACATAGACCAGAAAAGATAGTGAGACAGTTTACTCCATGTGAGAAGAAGACCAAGTGTAAACTTTATGCCAACTTTCCATCTAAGAAGACTGCATTACTGCAAAGAGAATGCGTTATTGTCTGATTCGAAGACTGAAGCGACCGCCTTACTCCGAAGAGAATACTTTATTGTCACCCCAACGAAAAAGCGAATACATAGCTTCATTAAGTATGCTTTATTGTCAACTTCCCCGAAGGTAAATTCGTCGTATTAAGGACAACCAAAACTGAATCCAAAATACGACATTCAAATCTGATACAAGCATCATACGATACATTGCATTAGATTGCAACTGGTTAATTCCTCACTCCGTGGTACAGTTTTTAAAGCGCATGCTAGGATCTCGCAGGCGGTACACAACGTCCACTCTGCTCCCTTTCAAGTAAACACCACACCATGATTGGTTAGCCTCATTTCGTCACTAATACGATGAGTATGCTCAACATGCGACAATTTAACCAACAGTACAGGGACCTTTTCGTCACAATTTGTTACTTGGTATTATGATCGCCGTTTAGGATCGGTATACCCACCACGGGCATATTCTTGACCCCCAACCCGCAGGGTGGGGGTGCTCAATAGAACAGTTAAAAAATGTAAGCTTTAGTATTTTCATGGCTTAAACCAGGGATGGACCTATTTTCGGCTCCTAAATCAGTTTCAGTGCCAGCGAGTGCTAGGTGAGACGTTTGTGTGTTTTGGGGTGTTAGGGGAGTAAAAAAATACGTTGGAAATATCGTACGCTTCGTCTCAAACGATATTCATCGGAAGAAGGTTGCGGAAACACTAAAAAACAGAATTGAAAATATTCTCTCTCAGCCTCGAAAACCAATTCCCAAACTGTGTTGCAATAAAACGAAAACAAAAACATACATTTTTTGGCAAGAAATACGAAAAACCGAATAACTATAGACTGAAGTCGACTTTATGTTAAGCAGCGCATTATTGACATTCATTTCGTCTTCATAAACGTTTAATTATATGCAAGCCGATCCATTTTGCAATATATACATAAAAGTATTTAAAAAAGTATTACTAAAGTAGTAGCATTAAAGGGAGTAGTAGTAGAAAAACGTACTAGTGCACGTTTCGTATACAATCGTGGGAAAACGAAACCCTTTTCAGACTTGTTGGCAGTGTTGCCGTGAACCTAGAAAGAAATGTATAAGTTTACAAATAAAAAAAGGTACCAATCGCATAAACAACGACTAATTATACGAGTTTTATCATAAACATAACTGCTTTCATTTATAAATTTGAAATTATGGAGGAATTTTCAAATTTCTTCAGCTCACATACATATGCATATCGTTAAATCCACACTGCAAAAATTGTTGGAGCATGTGTTGCATGTGTGTTTAATTTACGGCGACCATTTTTCTAATTTTAAAACATGCTTTGTTTATGATTTGAATCATAAAGGAACTTTTAAAATTACAACTGAAAATTCAGTTCGAGTTGTGAATCACAAAAGCGACATTACATATTTGTGGCCTTTAGTGCGAGCGAAGTCGCCGGTAAAGGTTAGTTCATCCTAAAACGCTTAATAATTGGAACATAATAAGAGAGGTGGCAGCTCTATTTTCCATATAGCTTGGTAACTGTTAAATATGTAGTAAGCAAGATGAGCAGTGTTTTTGATGATCATTGTTTACTATATAGTTTGGCAGCTTAAATAGAGCTTATGTTGCGAATAGAGTGGAAGGCAGTGGACTAGGCAGTCGAATGTCATATAATGAAGGAATTGATGTTCGGTGTTTTTTCAAAATTTGCCCGAAATCCTGATTCACAAAAGGGAGTGTAGTTAAGTACAAAAATGTAGTTAGGTTTTGCTCCTTTTTTAGCAGGATATTTTCATTTTAAAGATGTAATGTACAAACCAATGTTCACTCTATTACTCATTTTATCTATGGAGCTTCACATGCACTTTATAAAAACATACTTTTTATTTTTACGAACTTATTCCTCAATGAAAATAAATGAAAAATGTATTAATGTAAGCATTAATCATGTTTCTTACTTCCTAAATGTTCTTCTTAAGTATTATAAATGTGTTGAAAGTAGGCGGACTAAAATAATATTGACAAATCTGATATATCAAACTAATTTTATATAATAAAAATGATTTCATAAATTGCATGCATTTTATACATATGCATTATATTTTAAATTTTCTCTAACTATTCGTTTTGTGCTGACTAAATTTTGATTACATATAACTTTCTTTGCCTATATAAGCTAACAATTCCAGTGGCCGTTTTCACCATCTTCGGTGAGCGCTAACAAACACTTTATTTGAAAGAAATCGTTCAGTGATTCGTCAAATAAGGGTTACTTTAAAATAACGGACGTTAAAAGTTCCCCTGTCACATGAGGAAAAATGAAATACAACTATTTTTATAACATGCAGATAGATAGAAAATTTATTGGGGATTGCACTGCGACAGTTGATCTATTGTGCCCTCATCAGATACCGTCGCGTTCCAGGAGGATTTGTTCAACCGTCTCTCCTGATCGATCACGAAATCGACATGAATACAAAATTATGTTTTTTATTTAGTTGAACGGCGATAGAAAATCGGTTTTTTTTTTCTAAAATGCAAGAAACTTCAAAGAGAACGTAGGTTTTTAATTATTTGTGTGTTGCTTTGACGTTGGCGTTGCGTTGCTTATGTGTTGAAGCAATTAAAGCACGTGTGTTCAAAGTCAGATGTAGAAGCAACGCAAGTGCCAAAACGACGCGTATTTGCTTTAGGTGTTATTTATCAATATTAATTAAAAATGATAGATCTCCTAAAACGTTGAACTTAGGCAAGATACACAAGAGGCGTAGCTTCGTAGACGCCTGCAAAATATGGCATGCAGCTAAGATCTCTATACACCTCAAGATTGCTTATGCTGTGCCTAATACGCGTCTATGAAGCTACGCCTCGTGTCCATCTTCTCTTAGATTATATTTCAAAAATATATTTTTTAGCTTTAAACTTTGTTCATAATATTCATACTACTATTTCATTATTTAAAAAAAAACTAAGTTCGGAAAAATGCAACCTTATCACTTGCATTCTCAAACACGGTTGCCACACCATGTTGTCATTTGGGACCAAAATTTATCGAAAAAAGGACCAGACCTCAAAAAAAAAAAGGACCAAATTTTAGTTTTATTTTATTGGTATACAAACAATTCGGCAAGTTACTAGAGTATCGTATTTGTTGTAAAAAGCGAAAATTGTAGGATGTTTCAGAGGTGTCCTATATAAAATTTTAATAAAGGAGACACTTGGCTTTAGTTCAAACTGCACAAACAAAAATAAGGTGTACCTTTAGGTATCACATTTTCAAATTTTTAGAATAAGACTATGTCTTTCACCAATCTAACGTTGTGAACCTAGTTTTGCTTGATTGCAATGAAATAAAATGTATATAGCAGTTAGGTTTTAGCAAGGAACGGTTAAAAAATTTGCGTTGTGGGCAAACTCAATAAATCGTAAATGAAACAAAGCAATTGTGTTAATGCTATTTTTATAGATGCTTTCATTTTCACTCACAGTTTAAAATTCATACCAGATCCTAGATTCAGTAAGTGTGAGTTTTGAACTCTAAAAAGTAAGCGTCTTAAAAGTTTCAACTGTATAATAATTGAATACCGATCAAAATATCTAAACACTAAAACAAGTCTTTTTCTGATAAGTGCGTTGTTTCAATCAAATCAAATAATGTGTTTGTCCGAACATTCAACACTTCATTTTTAATGCCTCGCCTAAATTATCTCCCAAGTGAAATATCATTGTTCTCCTACATTTTATTGATAGAGCAATTTTCGTGGTAAGAATTCCATTGGAGTAAATTGAAAATTATATGTGGGTTATAGATTTGCGGCAATTTTTTTAGCAGTGTTTTCAATTTTTGTTTTAGTGAAAAAGAAATAAAAGTACCAAAACCGTGCCGAAAAATACCCAAAATTGAGAAAAAGGGACCAGTGGACCATATAGGGGTGGAAGGGAATGGATTGAAGTGACAACTGTGTTCTCAAATGCAAGCTTCCACATCAAATACATATACATATAAGTACTTCGACATTAACAACATACATTGTCGCGTTGTAAGGCTAAGTATTTTTGCATAATAGCTTTTTGACCACCACAATACCACAGATTAAGTATAAAATTTCACAAAAATAATACATTTTTTCGAAAAATCACACAGAATATCCGCAGTCATTGTTTACGAATTTAGAAACAATGTGAATGACAAATACGAACGTGTATGAAATGTAATGTCAAAACGTATATGCACATGGTTGTATTTATATGCACGAAAATGCTTTAAAATCGCATGAAATTGTTAAAATAAAATTCAAAAATAAATGAAAAAAACTTTAATATAAATAAAAAGATTTTTTAATATCAATTTGTAAAGATTATCTCACTTTAAAATTTAAGCTAAATAATATAAAGTTTTTTTTTGAAACTGAGTCGAGAACTGTGCGTGTGAATGTGCGAATTTCACCGATCAATTGTTAGTTGCACTACTTGATAAAATTTACTATGTTGATGATGCTTACGATGATGCTTATTCTCTTCCTGTGTTCTTCGCCCCACATACCTGCACTTGATCGTCCCTCGCCAAGCACTTAAATCTGCAAAGCGTGCCTGTATGTGCAAAAGGCTCATACGAGCCGTTTTGCCCCCATCGCTGGCTTAAACAATTAAATATATATATTTTTTTTTAAATCAAATCGTTAGTTTTTGTAGCGCCGCTTGAAAGGATCTCTGTGTGCAAGTTCATTCGTATATGACGCCTCGAATGCATCTTGCCTAAGTTTGTTTTATTTTTGTGTGTAGCCAAGAGTACTCTCGTTTTTTATATGAACACTAAAAATCTTCGGCAAATATTAAAATAAGTTCTGGAGGGAAGCGTGAGAGACAAAAGTAATCAATAACTCGATACTGTGCCCAAGTACTTTATACTCAACCAAGTACTTCCACGTGCTAATCGACTACTCGCATGGTACTCGTATCGGAACAACACTAATTGTATTGTTTTGGTGCGCTTTTTAATCTATTTTAAAACTACCCAATAACGAATAATAAAGTGTCAAAAGCTTCATCCTGATGCTTTGAAAGTCGTCGCGGACCCGCAGAAAATGTTCCACCGTCAATACAGTGAGGGCAGTAGATATATGTAAATAAATTACTGCCTGTTATATACTCAAACAAAGTTTGATTTGATTATATACATAGTCCAAAAGCGTTCCAGGTTGGTCTCAAACTTTTAACCCTGTGTTTACATCCTAACCCCTAACCCGCTTGGTTAGAAAATGAAATAATTAAAAACACATTTTTAAGTTAAACGGTTTTATTCAAAACAATACTTAAATGAAGTAATAATAATACTAAAGGCTATAAAATAATTAAGTTGGCCTAGGTACTAGTCACCACACTTCTCATCAATCTATGGCGTTGATCAGACAATTAAATAAAAGCGTTAGGCGCGTGAAATTGATAAAAATGTGAGGCGTAGCATAACCTGATTAAGGTTCTTACTTACGACTATCAATCGAAATTTTTCGCATCCAACGCTTTTATTTAATTGTCTGATCAACGCCCTAGATTGATGAGGAGTGTGATGACTAGTAGCTAGGACCTACCTAATTATTTTCTAGCTTTTAGTATTATTATTACTTCGTTTAAGTATTGTTTTCAATGGTAATTTTTACGACAGCATGACACTGCTAATACGCGTCCAAAAATATCGGGAGAGTTATCAAACGACGCGCTTTACATCAGTATTAATAATCCCAAGGCGGAAAATAAAAATTTTAACTCGTTCAAAAGATATTAACGAAAAACCGAAAAAAGACCCGCGGTACCTCCGAAACCGGGGGTGGTATCAGTATTTTTACGCAGAACACCTTTCTGCGTTGGAGGCCTTCGGCCTCGCTTATAAAAAAATACCCTGGGTGGGTCCAACACCGGTTTGGAAACCAAAACTATATCCGCGCAAAACACTTATGTTCACAATTTCTTTGGTGGGGACTACAACATTACAACAACCACATGAAAATCGCCAACTTTAACTGCAAATATCTCCGAACAGAGATAAAATTTTTCTTTTCCGCCTTCGGATTATTGTTCTCGAGATTTATACGCGTATGACACCTCTCTCTCACCTTTTTACGCGTATTAGCAGTGCAGGCTGTCGTAAAGAATTACCTTTTCAATAAAACCGTTAACTTAAAAAAATTTTTTAATTATTTTATTTTCAAGTTTCTAGTCTTTATTTAATTGCCTATTTTTTCTCATTGTATTTAGTTCATTTAGTGACTCTTTATTACCAGGATTCTTTCCTGACAATTTGTTACAATCTAAGTCCTCAATACATAATCCTTCCAACGATTTTATTCGACTTTCCGCCACGTATGCTTGTGCCTCGAACTCCAAAATATTTTGATGTCACTTCTACCGGCCTGTATGTAATATGAGCCATATCGGACATCATAGGTCGCTTTCTATTCTTTTATGTATTATGTGTTCCAAATATGAGCCAAATCGGACCACACATTTTTGAATATCTCGATCCTTGCGCCACCTAGCGCCGATTTTTCTTCATAGGTCTCTTTCTATTCTTGCATGTATTATGTGTTCCAAATATGAGCCAAATATGAATATATCGATCCTTGCGCCACCTAGCGGCGATTTTTCTTCATAGGTCTCTTTCTATTCTTGCATGTATTATGTGTTCCAAATATGAGCCAAATCGGACCACACATTTTTTGAATATCTCGATCCTTGCGCCACCTTGCGCCGATTTTTCTTCATAGGTCGCTTTCTATTCACGTATGATTATGTGTTCCAACTATGAACCAAATCGGACCACAAATACGATTTTTTGAAATATTTCGATCCATGCGCCAACTATCGGAGTTTTTTCTTATTATTGCATTGTCATCGGGTTCTGAACTATATTCCAAGTTTTAAGCTTGCAGCTTATCGGGAAGTTACTTAAATTTTAATTACAAAATTCGTTCACAACGGCCGTGCGGCCGGCCGGCCTGTCAAGTCAAGCTAAATAAAGCCGTTTAAAAAGGATATATCTGTTATTATAACCAGTAAGCGCCCAGGCCCCACGTAAAAGTATTGGACCTAGGCGCTTATTGCTTTTGCTTTTTTCATAGGTGTATAGTACATATATTTCTCGAATGAACTTACAGGATGAACATCTATGAAAAATTGATGTTTCTCCTTGTCAGCTGGGGTAATTCCTTCCACTGCAGATAGAAAACTTTCATCGCCCAAATAAAAATGAGGAAAACTCAACATTATTGGAGAATCTGAAAAAGATTATTTAAAAAGTTATTAATTACGATGATAAATGAAATAATTTTATGTACCGTATTGACATAGGGAAACATTAAACAGTCCACTTGGTGAACATGAAGGTTGACCCGCTGGACAAAAACATATATTTTCTGGGTTACTATCAACATCAGAAAAAACGTTATCGGGCGGCGTAAACCTAAAACCGATTACATTTTTTTTTATTACGACTTCTTTTTCAAAAATTAGTGGAAGAAGTCTGCACAGATCCTTATCGTAAACGAACAGAGTGCGATCCTTTTCAATATGAGGAGGGAATATTGATCCATCCGTACCGTTCAGTCGGTTGCAGTCATCATTTAACCAGTGAGCAAGGTATGATCTTCCATTAAATTTGTCTATAATTCCATATTGCGTTATATCATCAACTCCCGTGAAGATTGTTATTCGATCCTAGAATTAAAAATGAAAGATATTTTCACAAATATTTGAATATCTCTAAACGATTTTATCAAAAACGTATTTTTGTATTAATCCTTAGGTGCCTTTGGCTCATGCCATGTTACAGGCGTGATATTTCAACTTACATTCTAGGTTTTAAATCTTATTCTTGGTTTCCACTAGATTCAGAGAAAAACGCCGTTCTAAAATCCAGCAAAACCGGACTCAATTCAAGCTTTTCATGTTCTTACTTTTTTGTTCCTGAAAAACGAACGACCTGTTCTCAAAACAACAACCTTGTTCTTGAACTGACAACCATTTTCTTGAAAAGAGAACGGCTGGTCTTAAAACATGAACAAATGTTCTATTAATGAGAACAATGTTCTTAAATTAAGAACAATGTTCTTAAATTAAGTTCAAGAAAAAAGAAACGGTATAATTCGTGTCCACTAAAATGTTAAATACAACATTTGGCACAAGCTATCAAGCAATTGTAGTGGCCCAGCGGCTACGATGTTGCGGTAGCGATCGTGTGGCGGGAGTTCGATCACCGTCAAACTCCGAAGTTTTTTAAAAAAAAAATTTTTATATTCTATTTTTTAACTCTTATTTTTCGTTCAGTTCCACTCATATATACACAGCTAATTCTCAAACTTGTTATAATTTGTTTTAAGTATATATTCAGATTGCATCAATAAAAATAACAATTTCTCAAAAAGAGAAAGACATGAAAAAATGCATGTTATGCGTTTTTTCATTTTTTGATCTTTAATAATAGCTTTTTTGTTATTAATATTTTTTATTAATTACAAAAAAATTATTATTAATAAAAATAATTTCTTGTATTCCGGCCTTTTAGTTAATATATTCAAGGAATGTTTGAGCTCTAGGCCAATATATACATATGTTTATTAAAATACAGCAAATGTGTTTAAACAATGTATATATATTTGTCGAATGGTTTGTCTTGCTTGTCAGATTGGCCTAGAGCTCAAACATACCTTGAATATATTAATAAAAATAAATAAATAAACCAATTCACTGTCTTACATCAGAATGTGCGAAGTCTAAGGCGGAATTTCGACTCCATAGTTTGTAATCTTGAATCCATTAGTAGCCGTCTTGATATATTATTTGTTTCTGAAATTTGGATCTTTTCTTACGAAGTAACTGACTAAATCATTCCTAATTATATTTTTTTTTGCTAATACCAATGACTCGTACTCCGCTGGCGATGTTGGAGTTTTATACGCGATTATTACGAATGTGAAGTTACATGCCTTAGTTTGACAAGCGCTGATGTAATAAAAGTTTCATTGCAAATATGCAATGTATCTTATACTTTTGTGTGTCTCTATAGATTTCATTGTCATCATTTCAAAGCTTTCGATGGGGGGTTTTCTTTTTTTTTTTAAATAGTGAATAAGCGTCAAATATTTTTATTTTGGGAGACTTTAATTTTGACTTATTTGGAACTAACGCTTTATTAGATAGCTGTCTTGCGCTTCTAGCAGACCATGGTTTCGTTTCTTTCATTCAAGAGACAACACGCCCAGGCTCAGGGACCTGTATTGATCATCTATATGTTAGAGGGTATAATATGGATGATAATATGTATATTGGATATACATGAAGATGTATATTTTCAACGTATAGTATTTGCAGCCAATGCAACTCAAAAAAGGAATTGGATGATGTGAATAAAATTATAAACACTAGCCTGACTCTATTGTGTTAAGTGTGGATAGTATTGATGTCTCTGACTCTCTCGTAATTTCAAACGTATTTAATAACTTTTTCTTGAATGTAGGTACCGTCTCTTAAACATTAAGCGATCCAAATCCTTTCATTTGCAAATCAGATTCAATGTACGTAGAGCTCATACCTCCTAGTAACTGTAGTGTTGCGTGGAATTCACCTCACTTCGAATGCGCTTAAATATTTATATTTATTTCTAATAACTAATAGAGATAAATGAGTTATTCTTACTTACTTACTTAATTGGCTCTTAACCGTCTAAACGGTTATGGCCGTCCAACAAGACGCGCCGGTCGCTCCATCGCTCCGCCAACCGACGCCAATTGGTCACACCAAGGGAGTTTAAATCGTTTTCTACCTGGTCCTTCCAACGGAGTGGGGGCCGCCATCTACCTCTGCTTCCATAGGGGGCTTCCGATAGAAAAACTTTCTTGGCCGGAGCATCATCTTTCATTCGCATAACATGACCTAGCCAGCGCAGCCGCTGCCTTTTAATTCGCTGGACTATGTTAATGTCTGCGTATAGCTCGTACAGCTCATCATTAAATCTTCTTCGGTACTCGCCATCGCCAACGCGTAGAGTTCCATCTTCTTTCGAAGAACTTTTCTCTCGAACACTACCAAAACCGCTTAATCTGCTGTAGTCATGGTCCATGCTTCTGCCCCATATAGCAGGACGGGTACGATAAGTGACTTGTAGATTATGATTTTCGTTCGTCGAAAGAGGACTTTACTTTCCAATTGCCTACCTAGTCCAAAGTAGCATTTATTGGCAAGATTGATTCTTCGCTGGATCTCAGTGCTGATGTTGTTGCTAGTGTTGATGCTGGTTCCCAAATAAACGAAGTCTTTTACTATTTCGAAATTATGGCTGCCAACAGTAGCGTGGTTGCCAAGGCGCGTATGCGCTGACTCTTTGCTCGATGACAGCAGGTACATCGTTTTGTCCTCATTCACCATCAAACCCATCTTTACCGCTTCTTTTTCCAGTTTGGAGTAAGCAGAACTAACAGCGCTGGTGTTTAGGCCGATGATATCAATGTCATCAGCATATGCCAGTAATTGCATGCTTTTATAGTATATTGTTCCAGTGCGGTTAAGTTCTGCAGCTATTCTAATTTTCTCCAGCATCAAATTAAAGAAATCGCACGATACTGGGTCACCCTGTCTGAAACTTCGTTTAGTTTCCAACGGCTCGGAGAGGTCCCTCCCAATTCTGACTGAGCTGATGGTGCTGCTCAACGTCACTTTGCACAGTCGTATAAGTTTTGCGGGGAAACCTAATTCAGACATAGCGGTATATAGGCAGCTCCTTTTCGGGCTGTCGAAGGCGGCTTTAAATTCGACGAAGAGGTGATGTGTGTCGACTCTCTTTTCACCGGTTTTTTTTCCAAGATTTGGCGCATTGTGAAAATCTGGTCGATGGTAGATTTACCAGGTCTGAAGCCGCATTGATAAGGTCCAATCAGCCGGTTCAAGTTGGGCTTCAATCTTTAGCTCAATACACTTGATATGACCTAATATGCGATATTAAGGAGGCTGATTCCACGATAGTTGGTGCATTTTTAGTATCCCCCTTCTTGTGGACTGGGCAAAGAACACTTAGATTCCAACCGTCGGGCATGCACTCGTCCTCCCATATTTTGCTAAGAAGCTGCTGCATGCGCCTTACCAACTCCTCGCCGCCGTACTTGAATAGCTCCGCAGGCAATCCATCAGCGCCCACGGCCTTGTTGTTTTTCAATCTGGTTATTGCTATTCTAACTTCGTCACAATCGGGCGATGGGACATATATTCCATCATCATCGATTGCGGGATCGGGTTTTTCCTCTCTGCGTGGAGAATTGCTGCCTCCATTTTGGAGAGCAGAGAAGTGTTCCCTCCATAATCTGCTTTGGAGATATGCTCCCACTGCTCCTGTATTCCTTCAGGATGAGTTGTGCTCTCAGAGAGCAGGTGTGAGAGTCGAGTTTGCCAAATCATTGGCAGTCTGTTGTGATTGAAGCTTTTCAACAACTAGCTTTCCTTGTGTTTTTTGTTACTTGGTTTTAGCCGCGTAGGGGCGGGTGCGTATTTTGGCTGCAACGAGATAATGGTCCGAATCGATGTTAGGTCCTCGGATCGTGCGTACATCTAAAACACTGGAGGCATGTCGTCCGTCTATCACAACGTGATCGATCTGATTGCGAGTATTTCGATCAGGAGACAGCCATGTAGCTTGATGTATCTTTTTATACATGAACCTCGTGCTGGATATGACCGGCAAAGTCAATCAGCCTCAGTCCGTTAGGAGAAGTTTCATTGTGTAGGCTGACCTTTCCGGCTGTAGGGCCAAAAACACCTTCTTTGCCCACCCTGGCGTTAAAGTCGCCAATCACGACTTTTATATCATGACGGGGGCAGCGCTCGTATGTGCGTTCTAATTGTTCATAAAAAGTGTCTCTCACCTCATCGTCTTTCTCCTCTGTCGGCGCATGGGCGCAGATGAATGATATATTAAAATATTTTGCTTTTATTCGGATAGCGGCGAGACGCTCGCCCACAGGCGTGAACGCCAGCACTTGGCGACAAAGTCTCTCTCCCACCACGAGTGCGACGCTGAAACTGCGCTTATTCGTATGGCCACTCCAATAGATGCCACAATTTTTGATTTTCTTTCTTCCTTGCTTCATCCAACGTATTTCTTGGATGGCGGTGATGTCAGATTTTGCTTTGACGAGGACATCAACCAGCCGGGCATCTTCACCAATCACATTCAGGTAGCGGACGTACCAGGTGCATGCCCTCAATTCATTGTCCTTCAAACGTTTGCCATGGTCGTCATCAATACAGAGTGTATTTATCCGGGACTTGTTGTTATATTTCATTGGAGTATGGTTTTTAAATGGCGGGTCCCAAGGCCAGCGCACAAACCGCTCAGCGGGGGTGAAAATAATAATTGCACGTTTATATAGCAGCCGCACCTAGAGGTGCACAGACGCTGCCGATGAGGTCTCCCCCAGCTAGCCCTTAAACCGATTATGTCAGAGTGGCCTAGCCAGGTTGTTGCCTTCTCACATTAGCTCACCGCTAAACGGTGCAGTAAAAAGGATCTTATTTTATTTAAGTAAAATAATTTTTTTAGTTCAATGCTGTTTCTTTAGGTCTGGACTGTTAACTGAAGACGCTGTTCTTGACTTTTTTCTTCTATTTACAAAGCTGTGCTAGTCTTTTTGTAGATATAACAAAAGCGTTTAATATGGTAGATCAAAGTATTTTAGTTCTTCAGGCTTTCGTGGTAACTTTCTTAGTTGGTTTGAGTAATATTTAACGAGCAGAGTTCAGAGAATTAAAGTTAATAATAATCTAAGCGAACCCAGTCCTATAAACTTAGGAATACCACAAGGTTCGGTTCTCGGGTAAATTTTGTGTTTAATTTACATAAATTCGGTATGCTCATTGGCACTAATTGGTCAAGTTACAGTCTTTGCTCTTGACCTAGCCATCGCATATAAAAAAAATCGCATATGGTTCAGAAAATTCTTTTAATCTTAATGCTGATATTAATCACGATGTTTTCCTGTTAAGAACTTGGTTCGCAAGCCATAAACTCGTGGTAAGCAGCAAAACAAATATAATATATTTTAACTTATGTGGAAAGGAACCAGCAAGGAACGATATTATCTTTCATGCTTCCGATTGTACGCATCACAAATTGTGCGCTAATAATTTTTCCCAACATAGGCATACACTCAGTTTTGACGAGACAATAAAAGTTGTCTCAAATTTCAAATATTTAGGAGTTATAACTGACCAAAATCTAAGTTGGTCATCGCATATATCTGCTATGAAGGTTTATATGTTGTCAGCCGTACGCTCCTTTTATAATTTAAAAATATTGTGCCCAAATAGAGTTTTGGCAATGGTTTATTATGGACTAATCCACCCAAAATTACAGTACGGTGTTAGTTGTTGGGGTGGTGCCTGTGCTAGTAAAAGAATGTGCCACTTCGTCTAACTCGCTCTATAGATCTTTTCAAAACGCTGAACATTCTTCCCATGAGACATTTATACTATCACAAAGTTCTTAAAATTTGTTTTTATAAGGAGCGGGTGTACACACACAGGTCGAGTCTGAGTGATTGACGCGAAAAGACGTGTTTTTGCTGCGTTCTAATGTTTTCTTTAAACTTGTGCTTTTGTCAAGTGTCTCTTAATAATTAAAATTACAATTTAAAATTGTGATAGAAACATTGACTCTCTTAGTTTTTCTATGTTTATTATAGTTTATTAATTGCAATATTATGCCTTGTTTTTGTGGCCATAGAGTGGATCGCGCCCAAACTTCGGTGCAATGTGATAATTGCAGAGAAATTTACCATATGAGTTATATTGTTGGTAGCTTGCCTGCCGACCTAAACCATCTAAACATTGCTGACAATATTTACATTTGAAAATTTTTAACTCTCAATTGCTTTCTGCTATGACTGTTTTGCATAAAGATAATGAGTGCTTACGAGAAAAAACAGATTCTGTTCAAGCTGAGGTTCGTGGCTTGCATTGTAAGCTCACTGAGAACAATTCTATTTTGTATCATTTGCTCACGAAATTTGAGAAATTGTGCTGTGTAAACAGCAACTCGTCTACATCAAAGCAGTCAGCTTAGTCTTGTGTGTCAACAGTCGCTAGTGGCTCTGTCGACAGTGCTGTTCATCCAATGGCGACACTGATGCCTAATAATGCTGCTGTTGCTAATACTTCAACTGGGTCTGGCTCTGCCGACGGCGTTGCTAAAGCCAAAATAACTTTGTATCTCTAATTATTGTTTGTATTTATAATAGTTCATTGAATATCGTTAATAATATCATAACATATAACTAAAATACCCGAAAGACGTTGTTCTGCCCTAAATTTGGCCTATCTGCCAGCTGATTTGAAGTTTGGGATATATGGTGCGGAAGGAAATGCCAAAAAATCCACTGGTGTTTTGGAGGAAAAGATGAGAGAAATACACGATCTTGTAAGACAACGAACCAAGATTATGAGTGACTAGATGAAAGCCATATACGTTAAAGCAATTAATTCGGAAGGTTTCCGGGAAGCAGATTTGGTGCAATCCACATCGAAAAAAAGGTTTGTCCACGAAATTGCAGTGTAATTGGGAAGGCGCATACTACTTTGTAAAATCGATCAGCGATGTAGTTTACCACATACAAACTTCCCCAGAGGGTTAGGGGGTTAGAATATACCCGCGGTGAGCATGCCTATCATAAGAAGGTACTCCAATACCAAATAGATTCAAGAGGTTGTTTAGCGCAACCCTTTCAAGGGGTTGCCAGCACAATATATGGCTTCTCCAAACCATTTTTCAACCTCACCTATCCGTGGGGAATTCTGTTATATTAACAGCCGAGGCTCTGGCGACCTCGAACTCCTCATGGATCTAGGGAGGGTAGGAGGACTTAAATGCATGTGGTCATAACAAATCGTTCCCGAGATGGTCGGGCTTTGTACCGGAACGTACCTGATCTGCATCCGGCAAAGGACCATCAACATCGATAACACTTCCCAGGCCTTCGGGGAGCGTCCTTATCGCTACAACAACTACAACCGCATAAAAACCAAACCGCGAAACAAAATTAAAGTGGTTCATTTGGAAAGGTTGGCGGCGTTTAGGTCAGATCGGTACGATCCTCTTATGTTTCAGTTTTTAGAATTTTAGACGAATCTCCTGAAAATAATACCGTAGTATTTTAACACAGTAGGTTTTGTGTTTTATAATTTAACGAATGATTTGAATCTATAAAAGAAGGAATGTATGTAATTGAGTTTCAGTTTTTAAAAATTTTCCAAAGCATTTAAATATTGAAATCTTTTCTTTGTAATAAAATATTTAATTAAATATTCAATAAAATATAATAATTTTTCTACATATTATAACGAATGTAGTGCAGTTTCGCTTATTTGCAACTTTCTGCTAACGTTGGAATCACTAAACTGTTGAATGAATAAGTCCAATATTGAATAATCCAAAAATGGTCGTTATTAGACTACTTGAAAGTACACTTATACTTCGCAACTGATAGCTTGCTTAAATCAATCTGATTTTTTTGCCTCTACTGTTGCTGCTTTTTAAACTCTTCGATTTCCCCGTTCCATACTTCTAGGCGTTTCCAAAATTTACTTAGTTACTGCTATAAAATTATAACTACAGGTGCACGTCTATAGCTTCTCATATGCGCGCGTATATGTGAGTGACACTTCCACAGATAACTACCCCTACTACGCCTACTTTTGGGAGCATATAAGATAAGATATATGCATGTGTTTGTGCGTCTCTTCTCCGCTGCCATATGTGTAGACATAATGCTTGATTCGTTTATGTAGATACAAGTGACTGCCTGCTTTATTATTGTTGTGGCTTAATTTACTTAGCGTTAGACTATTGATGTGAGTATAAATTAGTGTCACTAATATTCGTCACACTGCCCTCCACCTAAGTCTGATCGTCCCGATCAGACAAATCTCTCGATCTAAACGGAGCCAGCCTTTTCAAATGAACCACTTTCATTTTGGTTCGGGGTTTGCCAATGGTTTGTATGCGGTACACTACATCGGTGATCCGTTTTACAACCTTGTATGAGCCTTCCCAATTACACTACATTTTCGGGGACAAACCTTTTTTTCATTGTGGGTTGTATAACAGCACCAAATCTCCTTCCTGAAACCCTTCCGAATTAATTGCTTTATCGTATCTGGCTTTCATCTTGTCACTCATAATCTTTGCTAGTTGCCTTACCAGATCGTGTATCTCCCTCAGCTCTTCTTCCAAGACACCAGTGGATTTCCTGACATTTCTCTCCGCATCGGCATCTACCCCAAACTTCAAATCAGCTGGGAGTCGAAGATCGTTGCAAAAAATTACCTTTGCGGCAGCTGATTTAAAATTTCTGCCTTGGTCATAATGTAACTCCATTGGTACACCATACCTTGCAACCCAATTGTTTATAAACACTTCTGCTACTGTTTCCGCTTCTTGATTTGGGATTGGGTATACCTCTGGCCATTTGTTGAAATAATCCACAACCACCAGTACATATTTGTTTCCGCAGTTGCTAGTAGGAAATGGACCTGCGACATCCATAGCGATTCTTTCAAATGGCGCACCTGAGTTATATTGCGTCATTTGGCCATGACTTCGGGTTTTGGGCCCTTTCGACCTGCTGCAATCCTCGCAGTTCGCAATCCACTCAGTGACAGACTGACGGCAACCAACCCAATAGAATCTCTGTTTAATCTTCTCGAGCGTCTTCGTGATTCCCAGATGACCTCTGCTTGGACCGTTATGCAGCTCGCTGAACACGTCAGTAATCCTCTTTCTGGGAACAACTATGAGTTTCTTCTTGCATTGATCATCCTATCTCTCCCATACTCGATGCAAGCAACCGGATATCAATTCTAAACTGTTCCACTGTGCCCAATATAACTTCGCAATCGGACTCTCTGTTGACATCTCCTCTCTGTTTGGTCTTTCGTTTCGTTCGAGTCCTTGCATATCATGTGACAGATCTGTATCTTCTAGCTGACACTTTCTTAGTTGTTTCTTGTCCAATTCATCCGTACACGTTATAGCCATTAGCCGGACATCTATAATGTCTTTTTAGCCTCGGCCTTTGAACAGTGCTTGCATTCCAAACTACATGGTCTTAGTGACATTGCATCGGCTTTCCCATGGGTACTACCTTCCCGATGCTCAATGGAAAAGTCATAGCTTTGTAGCCGCTCAATCCACCGTGCCAACTGTCCTTCTGGATTACGGAACTGCAGAAGCCATTTCAACGCTGCGTGATCTGCCTGACGCGGAATCGCTGGCCATAGAGGTATTTTTGAAAATGTTTAATGCACTCTACCTAAGCCAACAGCTCTCTCCGTATAACGCAGTAGTTCCTCTCTGGTTTCCCACTTGAACGGCTGTAATATGCAACTACCTTCTCCTGTCCATCAACCAGTTGTGACAAAACGCCTCCTATAGCATACCCACTCGCATCTGTATCTAGAATAAGCGTTGCTCCTGGAATCGGATATGCCAACATTGGGACAGTGCACAAACGCTCCTTCAATATTTGGAAAGCCAAATCTTGCTCCTTTTTCCATTCAAATCTTAATTTTTTCTTGTAAGCTCATGGAGTCTATGGGCTACGCTGGAAAAGTCGGGTACAAATCGGCGGTAATCCGTGCACAGCCCAAGGAAACTTCTCAATTCATGCAGGTTCAGTGGTCTTGGCCAATCCTTTACTGCATCTTTATCTTTTCATTCGCAGTACATATGCCTTCTGTCGTTACCTTGTGACCCAAATAATTTAGTTCCTTTTTAAACAGCGAACACTTTTTGGGATTTAGCTGCAGACCAGCACCAGCTATTCTTTGAAAAACCTCCTCTAATTTCTTCAGATGTTCTTCGAAGTTCTTTCCCAATACGATGATGTCGTCTAGGTACACTAAGCATGTTTTCCAATGTAGTCCTTTCAGTACCTGATCCATGAGTCTTTCAAAAGTAGCTGTTGCATTACATAGTCCAAAAGGCATCACTGTAAATTGCCAAATACCATCACTGACATTGAAGGCTGCTTTCTCTTTGTCTTCCTCTTTCACTTCCACTTGCCAGAATCCGCTTTTCAAGTCCAGTGTGGAAAACCATTTCGTACAAGAGAGCGAGTCCAGAGTGTCGTCAATTCTTGTCAATGAGTAGCTATCCTTTTTCGTAACGTTATTAAACTTCCGATAGTTCACGCAAAACCTCATTTTTCCATCCTTCCTCTTTACAAGTACTACCGGTGAACTCCATGGACTAGCTGATGGTTCGATGATGCCGCTGTCGCTCATTTCTTGTATGATTTGACTCACAACTTCCCGCTTCGCCAGTAGAACACTACGTGCAGCTTGACGGATCAGCCTCGCATCTCCAGTGTCAATTTGATGTTTCACAACGTTGGTGCGGCCTGGTTTGGAGCCATCTTGGTCAAATATGTTCGCGTACTTTGGGAGCAGTTGTTTTGCCTTACTCTGATAGTCTTCCTCTAGTTCCTCCTTCCATGCCATGATGCCATCTGAAAGATCAATATTGCTAGTTGAAACCTCCTCCTGGAGCTGTTCACAATTGATTATTACTTCAGCCTCTTGACATCTTCCCAAAATAGCTCCTCTGGTCAGTTTGAGTGGTGAATTGAACTCATTTAGTACTCTTACCGGGATATGTCCATCTTGTTTTCTTATAGCCAGAGTTTTTCCTACAAGTACGTTCGGTGTTGATTTGTTTGCTGCTTCGACAACCCACAATTTGCCCAGATGACTCCTTCTGATTTTGGTGGTATTTGCTGACTATCTTCCACCAGCACTCGTTTACTGATGTAGCCTCTCTCGTAGCCGAAATTAAGTGGCACATCCATGTTCTTATATCCCATCGCCTTGCTTTGCATATCGATCTTGATGCCTTGGTCGATTCAGAAGTCCACCCCAATTATGATTTCGTCAACAATCTCTGCCACTATAAAATTGTGTAGTACCGTGACGTTCTCAATTGCTACTTCACATGCAACTTCTCCAATAACCTGGGTGTCTTCTCCCGTGGCTGTACGTAATCTTGCTCCCAGAAATGGTCTTATCTTCTTGTTGACTAAATCGGAAATGAGATGCGCCCGTGTCTACAGTCAGTAAACGTTCCTTTCCATCCACATGTCCTCCGACAGTAAGATTGTTTGACCTTCTTCCAATTTGCGAGATAGAGATTATGGGGCACTCCATTGCGGGAGCCAGCTGTCGCCCCTTGCGGCTGACTCGCTTTAGTTTAACGACTTAGTAGATTTTGAGATTTGCTAATCTCCGTCAGCTCTGCGTTTACGGCCAACCAACTTGTTGAGACTATTGGGACCGGTGCTGCAATGTCGTGCAATGTGACCTGGGTTGCAGAACTCGAAACATTTCATAACTCCGGCATTTTTCTGCTGTGATCCCTTCAGTGCTTCCAAAATTGTGTCTACCCAATCTGGTCTTTCCACTTCCATACGATGAGTTTTGTACGCTGGCTTACTCAAAAGTGAGGCAGTTTCCTGAGTCAGTGCATGGGATACTGTTTCAACAATTGTTGGCTTTGGGGTAGTATATGTAGCTCGTTTCGTTTCTACGTCCCGTATGCCATTGATAAAACTCTGAATTTTTACCCTCTCGGTATACTCCACAGGTGCGTCCGCATTTTCCTAATGAGCCAAACTTTCTACATCCGAACAAACTCTTGCAAAGTCTCATTCGCTTTTTGGTAACGATTTTGCAACTCAATTTGGTACATCTGTTTTCTATGCTCACTTCCATAACATCTCTCTACAGCGGCCATCAATGCTTCATAGTTGTTCCGCTCTCCTTCGGGAATAGTCTGTAGGATTTCGGCTTCTGGCCCCTTCAATGCTACGAATAGAGCTGCAACTTTATCTTCAGCACTCCAGTTGTTCACTGCTACGGTCTTCTCAAACTGTAGCTTAAATACCTGGAAAAGAACAGAACTGCTGGCCGATTTAGTTGCAACTGCTCAAAGCCATATACGTTAAAGCACTTAATTCGGAAGGTTTCCGGGAAGCAGATTTGGTGCAATCCACATCGAAAAAAAGGTTTGTCCACGAAATTGCAGTGTAATTGGGAAGGCGCATACTACTTTGTAAAATCGATCAACGATGTAGTTTACCACATACCAACTTCCCTAGAGGGTTAGGGGGTTAGAATATACCCGCGGTGAGCATGCCTGTCGTAAGAAGGTACTCCAATACCAAATAGATTCAAGAGGTTGTGTAGCGCAACCCTTTCAAGGGGTTGACAGCACAATATATGGCTTCTCCAACCCATTTTTCAACCTCACCTATCCGTGGGGAATTCTGTTATATTAACAGCCGAGGCTCTGGCGACCTCGAACTCCTCATGGATCTAGGGAGGGCAGGAGGACTTAGAATGTCGCATGTGGTCATAACAAATCGTTCCCGAGATGGTCGGGCTTTTTACCGGAACTTACCTGATCTGCATCCGGCAAAGGACCATCAACATCGATAACACTCCCCAGGCCTTCGGGGAGCGTCCTTATCGCTACAACAACTACAAACGCATAAAAACCAAACCGCGAAACAAAATTAAAGTGGTTCATTTGGAAAGGTTGGCGGCGTTTAGGTCAGATCGGTAAGATCCTCTTGCGTTTCAGTTTTTAGAATTTCAGACGAATCTCCTGAACATAATACCGTATTTTATAATCGGGGTGGGTAGGTGGGTTTGGTCAAAGGCTGAGGTATGCTCAAGTCAATCCAGAGTCGGATGGAGGTCCCACTTCCCCCACCTAAATAAATACACAGTAAATTAGTGTTGATTTCGAACACACACACACACGCGGCTCTTAGGCTAAAATATCCACAACCTTGAATCCAGGAGAGAGAGAGAGAGAGAGATGTTCACTAGGTAGTGTCGCTGACAATATAGTGTAACCCAAGGACGACGGAGAGAGGGAGATAGAGTGCTAGCTAAGCGGTGGCTGAGATGGTGAAGACGACGGTGGCTCTCGCTAAGAGGTGCTAACGGCGGTAGTAATGACGGCGGTAGATAGGATCACGCCCGAAGAGAGAGTACTGAGTGACGGTGGCTCTCACCAAATAGCTATGACGACGGTGGTGGCTAGACTTCGGGATGGGATGTCCAAGGATCGGGATGGCGATGATGTTGTACCTACGGCGAAGTGTCGATTATTTGTATTTTATAATTTAACTAATGATTTAAATCTATAAAAGGAGGAATGTATGTAATTGAGTTTCAGTTTTTAAAAATTTTCCAAAGCATTTAAATATTGAAATCTTTTCTTTGTAATAAAATATTTAATTAAATATTCAATAAAATATAATAATTTTTTACATATTGTAACGAATTTAGTGCAATTTCGCTTATTTGCAACTTTCTGCTAACGTTCGAATCACTAAACTGTTGAATAAATAAGCCCAATATTGAATAATCCAAAAATGGTCTTTATTAGACTACTTGAAAGTACACTTATACTTCGCAACTGACAGCTTGCTTAAATCAATCTGATTTTTTTGCCTCTACTATTGCTGCTTTTTATACTCTTCTATTTCCTCGCACCATACTTCTAGGCGTTTCCAGAATTTACTTAGTTACTGCTATAAAATTATAACTACAGATGCACGTGTATAGCTTCTCATATGCGCGCGTATATGTGAGTGATACTTCCGCAGATAATTGCCTACTTTTGGGAGCATCTAAGATAAGATATATGCATGTGTTTGTGCGTCTCTTCTCCGCTGCCTGTACGTACATATGTGTAGACATAATGCTTGATTCGTTTATGTAGATACAAGTGACTGCCTGCTTTATTGTTGTTGTGGCTTCATTTACTTAGCATCAGGCTATTGATGTGAGTATAAATTAGTGTCACTAATATTCGTCACACTGCCCTCCACCTAAGTCTGATCGTCCCGATCAGACAAATCTCTCGATCTAAACGGAGCCATCTGTATCTTCTAGCTGACACTTTCTTCGTTGTTCCTTGTCCAATTCATCCGTACACGTTATAGCCATTAGCCGGACATCTATAATGTCTTTTTAGCCTCGGCCTTTGAACAGTGCTTGCATTCCAAACTACATGGTCTTCGCGACATTGCATCGGCTTTCCCATGGGTACTACCTTCCCGATGCTCAATGGAAAAGTCATAGCTTTGTAGCCGATCAATCCACCGTGCCAACTGTCCTTCTGGATTACGGAACTGCAGAAGCGATTTCAACGCTGCGTGATCTGTCCTGACGCGGAATCGCTGGCCATAGAGATATTTTTGAAAATGTTTAATGCACTCTACCAATGCCAACAGCTCTCTCCGTGTAACGCAGTAGTTCCTCTCTGGTTTCCCACTTGGACGGCTGTAATATGCAACTACCTTCTCCTGTCCATCAACCAGTTGTGACAAAACGCCTCCTATAGCATATCCACTCGCGTCTGTATCTAGAATAAATGTTGCTCCTGGAATCGGATATGCCAACATTGGGGCAGTGCACAAACGTTCCTTCAATTTTTGGAAAGCCAACTCTTGCTCTTTTTTCCATTCAAAAGCTTTATTTTTTCTTGTAAGCTCATGGAGTCTATGGGCTACGCTGGAAAAGTTTGGTACAAATCGGCGGTAATACGTGCACAGCCCAAGGAAACTTCTCAATTCATGCAGGTTCAGTGGTCTTGGCCAATCCTTTACTGCCTTTATCTTTTCATTCGCAGTACATATGCCTTCTGTCGTTACCTTGTGACCCAAATAATTTAGTTCCTTTTTAAACAGCGAACACTTTTTGGGATTTAGCTGCAGACCTGCACCAGCTATTCTTTGGAAAACCTCCTCTAAGTTCTTCAGATGTTCTTCGAAGTTCTTTCCCAATACGATGATGTCGTCTAGGTACACTAAGCATGTTTTCCAATGTAGTCCTTTCAGTACCTGATCTATGAGTCTTTCAAAAGTAGCTGGTGCATTACATAGTCCAAAAGTTATCACTGTAAATTGCCAAATACCATCACTGACATTGAAGGCTGCTTTCTCTTTGTCTTCCTCCTTCACTTCCACTTGCCAGTAGCCGCTTTTCAAGTCCAGTGTGGAAAACCATTTCGTACAAGAGAGCGAGTCCAGAGTGTCGTCAATTCTTGGCAATGGGTAGCTATCCATTTTCGTAACGTTATTAAACTTCGGATAGTTCACGCAAAACCTCATTTTTCCATCCTTCCTCTTTACAAGTTCTAGCGGTGAACTCCATGGACTAGCTGATGGTTCGATGACGCCGCTGTCGCTCATTTCTTGTATGATTTGACTCACAACTTCCCGCTTCGCCAGTAGAACACTACGTGGAGCTTGACGGATCAGCCTCGCATCTCCAGTGTCAATTTGATGTTTCACAACGTTGGTGCGGCCTGGTTTGGAGCCATCTTGGTCAAATATGTTCGCGTACTTTTTTTTCCTTAGGTCTCTACACGCCAGCCGCGCTTCGAGAAAGTGTATTATTTCTTTTCTTGTATCTTTTCATGTACATAACTTGAAATTAAAATTATTATAACTTAATATATACATGCATGTGAGTATAGTTGGTTATATGATTTTATGAAACAATACTGTCTGCAACTGGATACAGACGTGAGTTTAAATTTCAGGTATTTAACTTAGCATA
Organism: Eurosta solidaginis; assembly: GCF_040869045.1. NCBI lineage: Eukaryota > Metazoa > Arthropoda > Insecta > Diptera > Tephritidae > Eurosta > Eurosta solidaginis. Next base: position 106,751,641 of record NC_090321.1, on the reverse strand, counting down.
CAGTAATGAATATTTGTTATTGCAATGAATTAAAGATTTTTAGTGTACTAAATATATTAATAATAAATTTCTTGAAAGACTCGATCAATTCTTGATTCCGTGAAATATCTATTATGTTGTATGGTTGTATGTTGAGCTCCTTGCAAAGGGTTTCATGAATTCTTCTCGCATTCTGGTACCTGGGACACGAGTAGATTAAGTGACTAATTGACTGTGCTTCTCCTTCGTTGCATGGACATAAGTCTGTATAAATAATATGGAAGCGCTTCAAGTAGGCTTTGCAGAAACTGTGACCAGTTAAGCACTGCGTCATTTCGAATGAAATTCCAAATCTTTCACTATATATCTCTGCTTCTTTTGGCGCCTGGAAGAACATTTTTGTGGTACTGCCTGTCGATTCGTCTGTGTATTCACGACGCCATGCTTCTTGCGTTTCTTGTTGTATAATTGCTTTAGTATAGCTCATTGGAAACTTTTTGTAAACAGGACTTGTTGTCAGACCTCCCGCTTCCTTGGCTGCTTTATCTGCTTGCTCATTTCCGTCGATACCAGTATGAGCTTTTACCCAAGAGGAGCAGTTGTTTTGCCTTACTCTGATAGTCTTCCTCTAGTTCCTCCTTCCATGCCATGATGCCATCTGAAAGATCAATATTGCTAGTTGAAACCTCCTCCTGGAGCTGTTCACAACTGATTATTACTTCAGCCTCTTGACATCTTCCCAAAATAGCTCCTCTGGTCAGCTTGAGTGGTGAATTGAACTCATTTAGTACTCTTACCGGGATATGCCCATCTTGTTTTGTTATAGCCAGAGTTTTTCCTACAAGTACGTTCGGTGTTGATTTGTTTGCTGCTTCGACAACCCACAATTTCTTTGTCCCACAATCTCCATCAACCTTTCCCAGATGACTGCTTCTGATTTTGGTGGTATTTGCTGACTCTCTTCCACCAGCACTCGTTTACTGCTGTAGCCTCTCTCGTAGCCGAAATTAAGTGGCACATCCATGTTCTTATATCGCATCGCCTTGCTTTGCATATCGATCTTGATGCCTCAGTCGATTCAGAAGTCCACTCCAATATGATAATGATTTCGTCAACAATCTCTGCCACTATAAAATTGTGTAGTACCGTGACGTTCTCAATTGCTACTTAACATGCAACTTCTCCAATTACCTGGGTGTTTTCTCCCGTGGCTGTACGTAATCTTGCTCCCAGCAATAGTCTTATCTTCTTGTTGACTAAGTCTGATCGAATGATGGAATGAGATGCGCCCGTATCTACAGTCAGTAAACGTTCCTTTCCATCCACATGTCCTCCGACAGAAAGATTGTTTGACCTTCTTCCAATTTGCGAGATAGAGATTATGGGGCATTCCATTGCGGGAGCCAGCTGTCGCCCCTTGCGGCTGACTCGCTTTAGTTTAACGATTGAGTAGATTTTGAGATTTGCTCCTCTCCTTCAGCTCTGCGTTTACGGCCACCCACATTGTTGGGACTATTGGGACCGGTGCTGCAATGTCGTGCAATGTGACCTGGGTTGCAGAGCTTGAAACATTTCATAACTCCGTCATTTTTCTGCTGTGATCCCTTCAGTGCTTCCAACATTGTGTCTACCCAATCTGGTCTTTCCACTTCCACACGATGAGCTTTCTACGCTGGCTTACTCAAAAGTCAGGCAGTTTCCTGAGTCAGTGCATGGGATACTGTTTCAGCAATTGTTGGCTTCGGGGTAGTATATGTAGCTCGTTTCGTTTCTACGTCCCGTATGCCATCGATAAAACTCTGAATTTTTACCCTCTCGGTGTACTCGGTGTCCGGGTGCGTCCGCATTTGCCAAATGAGCCAACCTTTCTACATCCGAACAAACTCTTGCAAGGTCTCATTCGCTTTTTGGTAACGATTTTGCAACTCAATTTGGTACATCTGTTTTCTATGCTCACTTCCATAACATCTCTCGACAGCGCCCATCAATGCTTCATAGTTGTTCCGCTCTCCTTCGGGAATAGTCTGTAGGATTTCAGCTTCCGCTGCCTTCAATGCTACGAATAGAGCTGCAAATTTATCTTCAGCATTCCAGTTGCTCACTGTTACGCTCTTCTCAAACTGTAGCTTAAAGACCTGGAAAAGAACAGAACTGCTGGCCGATTTAGTTACAACTTCTCCATACGACCTTTTAAATCATCGACTTCTGCCTGAAATTGAGCGATTTTTGCATCCTGCGCTTCCAGATTTTATGTTACCCTTGCTTCGTGTGCTTCTAACTGCGAAGAGATTTGTGCCATCTGCAATGATATGCTCCCCCTTGTTCTGCTATCTTGGATGTTATACGTGTCTCTTACGATTCCAGTTGGGATGCTATACTTGTCTTCTATTCTGCCAGTTGAGTTTCCATCTTGGATGTTATCTGTGTTGACATTTCTGAAATACATGTTTCTTGTGCTTCAATCTTAGACGTTATGCGGTTCTCCTGGGATTCCGTTGTGATGACATATACGTTTTCTGCTCTTCCAGTTGAGATGACATTTGTGACGACATTTGGTTCAACACTGCTAGTATCGCGTCAGTGTCAACACTTGCCAATGGATTCGGAGTCTCTATCTTCTATTCCACTTTAGTCGCTGGCTCTTCCACATCAGGATAAAATACGTACTCGTCTACATTAATTCCTTCCGACTTTAATACCTCTCGTAGCCGTGTTTGAAGTTCGATCCTACTGCCGGTTGTATTCAATCCACGGTTCTCCAACTCCTTTTTCAGTTGCTGGATCCTTAATTCACTTAACTTCGCCATGTCCTTGTTGTGCTCTGCAACTCCGGAATTTATTAAACAATTCCTCTTCTGACACCAATTGTAACGAATTTAGTGCAATTCCGCTTATTTGCAACCTTCTGCTAACGTTCGAATCACTAAACTGCTGAATAAATAACTACAATATTTAATAATCCAAAAATGGTCTTTATTAGACTACTAGAAAATACATTTATACTTCGCAACTGATAGCTTGCTTAAATCAAACTGATTTTTGTGCCTCTACTGTTGCTGCTTTTTATACTCTTCGAGTTCCTCGTTCCATACTTCTAGGTGTTTCAAGAATTTACATAGTTACTGCTATAAAATTATAACTACAGATGCACGTGTATAGCTTCTCATATGCACGCGTATATGTGAGTGACAACTCCACAGATAATTGCCTACTTTTGGGAGCATCTCAGATAAGATATATGCATGTTTTTGTGAGTCCCTTCTCCGCTGCGTGTACGTAGACATAGTGATTGATTCGTTTATGTAGATACAAGTGATTGCCTGCTTTATTGTTGTTGTGGCTTCATTCACTTAGCATCAGACTATTGATGTGAGTATCACTTAGTGTCACTAATATTCGTCACAATATGTATAAATTTTAATTTTTAGAAATATTCAAAGTTTATTTTATTACTTCAATATTCAAAAAATACGCTCTGCGCATGTATGCACTTCACAGGATTTGGCCAACAGAAGGACGAAATAATTTACATTCTGCGGCTTTACGCACCCATAAAAAATACGATAAAGCAATCAACGCTTAATCAAGGTTTATTATGTTATTATATTCTATTAAATTGTCTATTCATCATTTTGATTTTTCGAAAAAATAACGACAACAAATCAGCGAGCAGAGATGGCATACGTACACAAACCCATTCGGACTTGATAGCTTTCAAAATTAAAGTATTGCATTGTTTTTTTGAATGCATTTAAAAATACTTCTACATGCGTTCAATTAAATAAATCAAACAAAGCTTTATTGTTTTCGGACCGGTAGACCAAAAATATTACTTCAAAAGTAATTCTACACGAAATTTTAGCAGTTTAGTTCCAAATGGGCACAGTAGAATACATTCGGTTGTTGGCGAGTGGGTAGAATGCGTGCACGCGGGGATGTGTGCTGCGCTTGCCTAAACGTTTGAAAAAAAACAATTGCTTTAAAGCGCTTATGGGGTGACGACCGCTACCTTAGGAGAAATATGCAGACGAGGCAACAGAAAGTATAAAAGTAGCGAAAGCTGAGAAATGACTAATCGGTTTGATTTAAATACGCTATTAGTTGTGAAGTATAATTGTGAAGTTCTACTCCCAAAGTAGTCTAAGTAAAGACCTTTTTACAATACTAAATATTGGAGTTATTTATTGGACAGCTTCAGCGATTCGAACGTTAGAAGAAGGTGCAAAATAATCGGAACTCCCCAAATTTTGTTACAATATTTTAAGCATAGAAAATACAGTGATCGGAGTTTTAGAGAAAAAAACTGAACATTTAGGACAGCGTAGTGTTGCTTGGAATATACCTCACTTTGAATTCTCTTAATGATACAAATTTACATACATACACACAAACGTTCATATTCTACTGACCCAGATAACCACTTGAGTTCATTTGCATTTGTCAAACCTTCCAATATATCGACTAGTCACACCAACCAACTTATATGCGGATCATATTGACAATATGTGCGTCACTACAATAATATGCTGACAAACAATTATTTATTATGGAATCAAGTACCTTTTAGTATGTAAGCATTAATGTAATTATTTATGTGTACGTTAAGAACTTTTGTATAAATAGAAATGCATTTATTAAATAATTTGGGAAAAATTTAAACAACGTGACATCAGGACGGACAAAGCGACAGCTGTTTCGATTATACCTTGTAAATCTCTCCAAAGCATTTTCTCCCGGGAGTGGGAGTCAACCCGGACTCCTACGATAGTTGAAACGGTTATAAACGCATTCAGCTACGCCATGCCTTAGTTGTTGTACAGTTTTTTCCCAATTGCCTTCTTCGCATATATTATCTTCCACACATTACATAATTCGTATGTAGTTATGTGTTGAAGTTATGCCTGTTTGAAATGCATTTCTTTAATAAACGGAATAATAATTTTACGCTACACATCGGCGTTTCAGCTAATTCGTGTTTTTACATATTTAAGGGCGATCCTGCCAGACTAGATCAAGAATAATCAAAACTGCTAAAGATCTAGCTGCTCAGAGATCCTGCCAGCTAGCGTTGTGTAATAAACCAGCTTAACCTTTAAGGCACAAAATTGCTAACCAAGCTATGCTAAAAAGGATCTAATTGTGTAAAGATCCTGCCAAGTTTTTCGTTTTAAAAGTTTAAATTTTAAATAGTTTTTATAAAAAACAAAACGGGAAAAAGGAAAACGCGTTGTAACGCGTACAGCAGTAGAGCTAAATTACCTTATTTCACCCACCGATCCGAGGAACCAAATGGCATTTCAAAAGTAAGGAAATTCACCTAGTAAATTAGTAGACAAGAGGAAAATGGCGTACGGCAGCAGGACAATCAACAACAAAAGCATAAGAAAGCGGAATATAGAAAGCAGACTATGACTGACGGCAAACATTGGCGTACTACCTCAAAGGAGAATTTAGACTGGCAACATGATTAACAGCGTTAATTTAAGTATCCTTAAAATTAGAAAAAATTGAGCGGCCTTATGGACGCTTACCCATGAGCAAAAATTTTTATTTTTGCTTAAGCATATATGACACTACTTTAGTTTTGCTTGGATCCAAGCTAAAAAAAAACTGACGAATCTTTATCGGAACTTCAAAAGACAAAAACAATTTCTATCATGAAAAAGCGAGAATATTCCCCCTAAATTAGTGAGTTTGACATGTTTTTGTTTATGTTTTACAATTTATTTTTACATTAACAATTTTAACAATGAAAACAATGCAAATAACACGCGAAAATTATTTCGGTCTCTAACGGTTCACTTTTTTCACAAGAAAGTTGATTTTAATGATGTTTTTATGCACCAAATTTTCAAACTAAAAACAAAGTTTTCTTGTGTCAGAAAAAAATAAAGAAAAAACGGCCGAATGTCAAAACAACCTATCGAAATACAAATTTTTGACATATAGTTTACACACTTATACCAATACTGAAGCCGTATTGGGAGGGAGTGCGACAAAAAATTTAAGATAAAATACAGGAAAAAATACACGAAAATAAAGTAGTGTCATATAGGTATTAGGCATTTTTTATTTAAAAATAGGAACAGTAGGGTAAATTAAAAAACTACCTAATGTTTAAAGAAAATGTCTTCAATTAAATTGAGAAAAAAATTAATTACAATGTTAAGAAAATTAAAAATGTTATAAATACTAAATTAAAACAATTTTTTTTTTAAGCAAATCAAAAATTTAAAAAATAGCTTTCATAATGTTAACTGAATAAGGAAAAAATAAATTAACAACATTTTTTTAAGTAAACTGGAATGTTTAGGTTCAATAATAATAAAGACAAAAACAAAGAAATTTTATTAAGCTTAAATTAGAATTTTATTTTTTTTTTTTCAAAGTAACAGAAAAAAATTTTTTTTTCCTTTCCAAAATGTGTTGGTGGTCAAAGATAGCAAACGGCATAATAATAGCATTAGCCGGATATGAATTAGGAAAGGAAAATTCAGGAAATTCAGAAAATAAAGAAAAAGAAAATAGCATATTAAAATATGAACCACCAGCTGAACCAGAAACAAAAGTTGCTCCAAACATTCCAGATGTTTGACTAGCAGTTTTAATCTGCGTAAACGTACTATTGGCCATTGCAATATCTACGTTACACAAAAGCTATATGAAAATTAAATATTGGCAGCTGAAAACATAGTAAACCCCAAAAAGTCCCAATTAACAATAAAGACAGTTTGATCAGCCTTGTCTAAATTAGATACCAAATCAAGAATTTGCACAGTTTTTTTTTGAAAGCTCCTGATATTATTGAAGACAAAGATAATCAGGAAGCTGCACAATAGTAGTTCCTATGGAAGTTATCAAGGCCTTCAAGTAGAAAATTTAGACCACAGCCCTGACAAAACCATAATTTTTCACAAGCATTGCTTGACTAAAAATCTTTATAAGTGGAAGTATGCAAAACACTAAAATACAAGAAAAACCAGCCCATAATAACAACAAAAATGAAGAAAAGTCACAATAAAACCCATAAATATATGTAAAAGCGCTATATAAATTTGCAACAATAAGACACTTCGCGCTCGTTTTCATCTTAGGATAGAAAAATGCTAGCGTAGGAAATACAAGCAACCTGATTGTTGTCCTGAGGGACAAATTGGTGATAAATAATAGAATATTTACTGCAGTAGTAAAATTTAAAATAAAAATAGGTACCCAAGCTCTCTAAGATCAAATAATTGCACTAACCCAAGAGGTTGTGCATGCGACAAACCCCGGTAAAATTAAATAATTCTTCATAATTATCATGACGATTCTGTCCTGTTGGCCGCCGCAGAAATCGCATGACATTAAGATCAAAAAAAAAAAATATATATATATAGCTGGAAAATACAACAAACATAAAATGAATATTTAAAGATACGGACATTTTTTGCACCCACTGTATCATTCTTTTTCCCATTAATTGGACTACTACTAATACATAACTACCTTACTCTTCCATCAATCACAACTACTAAATTTTCCGTATAATTAATGTAAGAAGTATAATTGTGAAGTTCTACTCCCAAAGTAGTCTAAATAAAGACCTTTTTGCAATACTGAATATTGGAGTTATTTATTGGACAGCTTCAGCGATTCGAACGTTAGAAGAAGGTGCAAAATAATCGGAACTCCCCAAATTTCGTTACAATATTTTAAGCATAGAAAATACAGTGATTGGAGTTTTAGAGAAAAAAACTGAACATTTAGGACAGCGTAGTGTTGCTTGGAATATACCTCACTTCGAATTCTCTTAATGATACAAATATACATACATACACACAAACGTTCATATTCTACTGACCCAGATAACCACTTGAGTTCATTTGCATTTGTCAAACCTTCCAATATATCGACTAGTCACACCAACCAACTTATATGCGGATCATATTGACAATATGTAGGTCACTACAATAATATGCTGACAAACAATTATTTATTATGGAATCATGTACCTTTTAGTATGTAAGCATTAATGTAATTATTTATGTGTACGTTAAGAACTTTTGTATAAATAGAAATGCATTTATTTAATAATTTGGGAAAAATTTAAACAACGTGACATCAGGACGGACAAGGCGACAGCTGTTTCGATTATACCTTGTAAATCTCTCCAAAGCATTTTCTCCCGGGAGTGGGAGTCAAACCCGGACTCCTACGATAGTTGAAACGGTTATAAACGCATTCAGCTACGCCATGCCTTAGTTGTTGTACAGTTTTTCCCAATTGCCTTCTTCGCATATATTATCTTCCACACATTACATAATTCGTATGTAGTTATGTGTTGACGTTATGCCTGTTTGTAAGGTGGTTTTCAGGGAAACTTGGTATTTGTTGTTGTTTTTGTTCTATATGTATAGAACTACAACGAATTAACCAAATGTTGTCTACTTATATGAGTTAACCGGGTATTGCCTTATCGCTTTAATGTATGAAAACATTTATTTCAAGCAATTTTTAATTTTATAATTTATTTAATAATTTGGGAAAAATTTAAACAATGTGACATCAGGACGGACAAGGCGACAGCTGTTTCGATTATACCTTGTCAATCTCTTCGAAGCCTTTTCTCCCGGGAGTGGGAGTCGAAGCCGCACTCCTACGATAGTTGACATGGTTATAAACGCATTCAGCTACGTCATGCCTTAGTTGTTGTAAAGTTTTTCCCAATTGCTTTCTTACGCATATATTATCTTTCACACATCACATAATTCGTATGTAGTTATGTGTTGAAGTTATGCCTGTTTGAAATGCATTTCTTTAATAAACGGAATAATAATTTTACGCTACACATCGGCGTTTCAGCTAATTCGTGTTTTTACATATTTAAGGGCGATCCTGCCAGACTAGATCAAGAATAATCAAAGCTGCTAAAGATCTAGCTGGTCAGAAATCCTGCCAGCTAGCATTGTGTAATAAACCAAGCAGGATTCGCCTTATTTCATGGCGATCCTGCTAGCTTAACCTTTAAGGCACAAAATTGCTAACCAAGCTATGCTAAAAAGGATCTAATTGTGTAAAGATCCTGCCAAGGTTTTCGTTTTAAAAGTTTAAATTTTAAATAGTTTTTATAAAAAACAAAACGGGAAAAAGGAAAACGCGTTGTAACGCGTACAGCAGTAGAGCTAAAATACCTTATTTCACCCACCGATCCGAGGAACCAAATGGCATTTCAAAAGTAAGGAAATTCAACTAGTAAATTAGTAGACAAGAGGAAAATGGCGTACGGCAGCAGGACAATCAACAACAAAAGCATAAGGAAGTGGAATATAGAAAGCAGACTGTGACTGACGGCAAACATTGGCATACTACCTCAAAGGAGAATTTAGACTGGCAACATGATTAACAGCGTTAATTTAAGTATCCTTAAAATTAGAAAAAATTGAGCGGCCTTATGGACGCTTACCCATGAGCAAAAATTTTTATTTTTGCTTAAGCATATATGACACTACTTTAGTTTTGCTTGGATCCAAGCTAAAAAAAAAACTGACGAAACTTTATCGGAACTTCAAAACACAAAAACAATTTCTATCATGAAAAAGCGAGACTATTCCCCCTAAATTAGTGAGTTTTACATGTTTTTGTTTATGTTTTACAATTTATTTTTACATTAACAATTTTAACAATGAAAACAATGCAAATAACACGCGAAAATTATTTCGGTCTCTAACGGTTCACTTTTTTCACAAGAAAGTTGATTTTAATTGTGTTTTTATGCCCCAAATTTTCAAACTAAAAACAAAGTTTTCTTGTGTCAGAAAAAAATAAAGAAAAAACGGCCGAATGTCAAAACAACCTATCGAAATACAAATTTTTGACATATAGTTTACACACTTATACCAATACTGAAGCCGTATTGGGAGGGAGTGCGACAAAAAATTTAAGATAAAATACAGGAAAAAATACACGAAAATAAAGTAGTGTCATATAGGTATTAGGCATTTTTTATTTAAAAATAGGAACAGTAGGGTAAATTAAAAAACTACCTAATGTTTAAAGAAAATGTCTTCAATTAAATTGAGAAAAAAATTAATTACAATGTTAAGAAAATTAAAAATGTTATAGATACTAAATTAAAACAATTTTTTTTTTAAGCAAATCAAAAATTTTAAAAATAGCTTTCATAATGTTAATTGAATAAGGAAAAATAAATTAACAACATTTTTTTAAGTAAACTGGAATGTTTAGGTTCAATAATAATAAAGACAAAAACAAAGAAATTTTATTAAGCTTAAATTAGAATTTTATTTTTTTTTTTCAAAGTAACAGAAAACAATTTTTTTTTGCTTTCCAAAATGTCTTGGTGGTCAAAGATAGCAAACGGCATAATAATAGCATTAGCCGGATATGAATTAGGAAAGGAAAATTCAGGAAATTCAGAAAATAAAGAAAAAGAAAATAGCATATTAAAATATGAACCACCAGCTGAACCAGAAACAAAAGCTGCTCCAAACATTCCAGATGTTTGACTAGCAGTTTTAATCTGCGTAAACGTACTATTGGCCATTGCAATAGCTGCGTTACTCAAAAGCTATATGAAAATTAAATATTGGCAGCTGAAAATATAGTAAACCCCAAAAAGTCCCAATTAACAATAAAGACAGTTTGATCAGCCTTGTCTAAATTAGATACCAAATCAAGAATTTGCACAGTTTTTTTTTGAAAGCTCCTGATATTATTGAAGACAAAGATAATCAGGAAGCTGCACAATAGTAGTTCCTATGGAAGTTATCAAGGCCTTCAAGTAGAAAATTTAGACCACAGCCCTGACAAAACCATAATTTTTCACAAGCATTGCTTGACTAAAAATCTTTATAAGTGGAAGTATGCAAAACACTAAAATACAAGAAAAACCAGCCCATAATAACAACAAAAATGAAGAAAAGTCACAATAAAACCCATAAATATATGTAAAAGCGCTATATAAATTTGCAACAATAAGACACTTCGCGCTCGTTTTCATCTTAGGTTAGAAAAATGCTAGCGTAGGAAATACAAGCAACCTGATTGTTGTTCTGAGGGACAAATTGGTGATAAATAATATAATATTTACTGCAGTAGGCAAATTTAAAATAAAAATAGGTACCCAAGCTCTCTAAGATCAAATAATTGCACTAACCCAAGAGGTTGTGCATGCGGCAAACCCCGGTAAAATTAAATAATTCTTCATAATTATCATGACGATTCTGTCCTGTTGGCCGCCGCAGAAATCGTATGACATTAAGATCAAAAAAATATATATATATGTATAGCTGGAAAATACAACAAACATAAAATGAATATTTAAAGATACGGACATTTTTTGCACCCACTGTATCATTCTTTTTCCTATTAATTGGACTACTACTAATACATAACTACCTTACTCTTCCATCAATCACAACTACTAAATTTTCCGTATAATTAATGACGAGTTCTTACTTTATATGTTCTTAGTTTAGTAGAACTCAATAAACAATGAAAAGCGTTTTTTAATAAAAATAGTTAATATAAGAATCATTCATCTTTATTGTTTGGTAGAAATACCATATTAAAAAAATAAATATAAGTCAAGCCGGTCTCCTCTAGGAATAGGCCAGAAATTTAGGAAAATATTTTTACTTTAACCCGCGGTAGAATAGAAGATATTTAATAGGAATAATGATGAAAACGAAGGAAATATAAATCATTTTTATCCGTTGTTAAAAATACCATCTTAAATAAATAAATATAAGAGATTTAGTTAGAGAAATTGCCTCTCGTAAGTTAAATAATAGGAAAAATATTTTCTAACTACCTATAGAAAAATTTCGATAAGAAAATAATTTTACATAATTTACTAAATAGAATGATAGAACCAATTAAGATAAGGAACTAATTTAAACTAATACTAAAAAATGAATAATAATCAAAATACGTAAATCAAAAAATCTTCTTGTTATACAAATAAGCATTCCACAATAAACGTTACTCACAATAAGCACTAAACAAAACAATAAAACAATAAAAAACTCAATACGTACACATGCAAAAAAAAAAAAAAAAACAAAAAACGGCATGATATATACAAATGTAAGAATGGAACAAAAGGAGAGTCAGCATAACGGGTACACATGAAAGGAAAAAAAACACCACACACACACATAAACAAATAAATTCATTACCATATCATCAAGTTACCACTATGACATAAATTCAAATTGAATGTGAAAGACAAAAAAAGAATATGAAATTTGGTAACACAAAGCAAGTTGACTGGGTCATTAAACGTAAAATGAAACAACACGGCACACTTATATCAATGACACTAGAGTGACCGTAAATAATTAAGCGCCAAATTATATACGTTCCCTCTTGAAAGGCCGGTGGAGTAGTGTTGCTTGGATACACCTCACTTCGAAAGCTTTTAATGATACAAATATACAAACGTTCATATTTTACTGACCCAGATAACCATTTGAGTTCATTTGACAAACCGTCCAATATATTCGACTAGTCACACCAACCAAATTATGTGCGGATCATATTGACAATATATAGGTCACTACAATAATATGCTGACAAACAATTATTTATTATGAAATCATGTACTTTTTAACACGCTTTTATTAGCTTGGCCTCCATGTAGCGGAATCTTTGAGCTTAATTTTCACCGGTTTGTAGAAATCTGATTAATTTGAAACTTTACATACGTATCAAGGCTCGATG